>NC_046986.1:11177730-11477730 GCF_009769545.1 Cyclopterus lumpus
AACAGACCCCAGGCAGTTTGGATTGGCAGCCAAACCTCCTTCACTCTAGTGTTGAACACCGGAGCCCCTCAGGGCTGTGCGCTCCTTCCCCTCCTGCTCACGCTGTAAACCCACGACTGCAACCCCAAACATGCAGAGGACTCTGTTGTGAAGTTTACAGATTACAAAACAGCACTGATATTTCACATCGAGAGGAAGTCAACAACCCTGCAGTGTTTTTGACAGAACAACTCGCTGCTCAACATCAGTAAAACCAGGGCGCTGATTGTTGATTTTAGAAAAAAGGGGATCAAAATGCACACTCCTGTCTACTTCAATGGAGCTGAGAGAGAAAGCTATCAGCTTTAAGTTCCTAATGAGCATCACAAACAACCTGACATGGTCCTCACACATCTCCATCCTTGTGAAGAAAGCTCCTAAACAGCTGTATTTCTTAAGGAAATTTAAGAAGGCAAAATTCCTGTGCCATGTTCTTGTAAACTTTCACAGAAGTGCAATAGAAGCACATTTGTAATTTGGGATTCTGGGCTATACAAAATACACAGAATTGAATTGAATCCTGACTGCAAATATTACAAACTGGCATGGGATGTTTACGGCACAGCACAGGAGGGCGACCCAGAACCACATTGGCACCCATCTACTGAGCATCAGTGATACTGGTGAGAAGAGGAACCTGTGAAGAGGGGATAATAAAAGACAAAACCCACCCAGCCACAACCTGTCCACCCTGCTGCCGCCTGGTAAGAGACACAGAAGTATCAGCTGCTAAACCACCAGACTTCACAACAGCTTATTTTCTCTGGCTGAGACTCCTTAATCGCCATCCTCCATATATATATATAATAGTTTTTATTTGTCGTTCTTGATTGTTTTCTTTCCTATTTAGCAACAGCACTGAAACCAGCTGCCTGTGTCTGAAAACAGGGTGGAGGACAGCAGTGGGATTGAACTAATGTTATAAAGTTGTGGGACATCCAAAGCAATGAGCTAAACATTATCTATAGATCTGAGGTGAACAGCAGAACTGGGTGACAATGCTTTGTGGATTTGCCAATAGGAGCGACCAATTTCATGCACAATTAGTCATCTTATTCAGAGTTACTGGGAAAATATTGATGAGCACAGCATTAAAGTTGTCAAAAAAAGTGAAAACATGCATTATTATTCAGTCAATTTCCTATTCTCAGTTTCTTTTGTGGCTTTCAGCTATATCTAGGTTCAGGAGATGAGTCTGTTGTTATGACAACTGAGCAAACTCCATCTGCTGATGACCAACCCAAGATGTGGCTGAAAGCTCAGTAAGTGGGATGTGTGTTAATAATTCATTAATTGAGGTCCAATGTTCATTCCTGACCTGAAAAATTATCTTCCAAAAAATGTCATGTGATGCGATTGAACAGCTACTAAACCAATCCGGTGGAGAGATTGCGTAACAGTAAAGTATTCTTTCTTCTATATCTAAAGTTCATTGATTCATATAAGTCATTACTTAATGTTGCATACCTTGGATCATTTTGGCCAAAGGGGACCATTTCTTTTTCAAGGGATCATAATATTCGGTCTCTTGCTCCGGAGCTCCTCCTTTGTATCCTCCAATGGCATAAATGCAGCCATGCAGCGCCACAGAGCAGTGGTAGTATCTAGCTGTGATCATGGGGCAGCCCTCGGTCCATTCATCATAGTCACAGTTATAAACCGAAACTGTGTCCAGAGCCTCGACCGTGTTTGTCCTGTAACCACCAGTCACATAGATATTTGCTCCAAGTAAACTGACACCGTAGCTCTCTCTAGAGTGGTCTGGCATGTCTTTTCCTTGCACCCAGGTGTTGCTGATAGGATCCCAGATGTGAACCTCACAAAGAGGGTGCCAGTAATATCCACCGATGATATACATGCTGGAAGACATTTTTCTGCTGGCGGACAGATCTTTGCCATTGGACCTTAAAGCCTGAACGATCATAGATTTAAAAATGTCTTCACTGTTCAGCAAGCATCGTCTGTGCACCTCCAAAGTAGCCTTGAAGTAAATCTCATCAAGTTCTAGGTGGATGGAGTGCAGCAACTCCGCAGAACAGTGAACACGATTATCCAAGTCATGGGTCACCCACTTGGCTACAGCGTCTATCAACACGTCGTCCCTCTGTACGGTGAGGTTCTGAGCAGCCAGAACGGAGCTCATCTTCCCGGGATCCAGCTCGAGGAACTCTTCCTGCTGGATGAGCTCTGTGAACCTGCTCAGCATCACCCGGCGGGCCTCCCTCTCCAGGCCAGCGCACAGGTGCAGCTCAGCGAATGCGTGCATCCCCAAGCAGTTGTCCACATCCAGGAGGCGAACCAGAAACTCCTCGCATGCTTGTTTCACCGAAAGGAACTGCAGCAGGTCAGCAGCCTCCAGCAGGCTCTGCACGTTACTCTGAGTGATGCTCAGCTGGGCTGTGTACACGTAGTTCACCAAAGCATCCAGGACCCCGGAGTCCACCCCGGTGAGCTTGATGACGCTGTTTGACCTCTCCCTCATGTCGGCCGTGAACATGACTTTGAAATAGGAGCTGCGGGCCGACAGCAGCGCCTTGTGGCAGTGGAACACCTGTCCGGACTCGCCGCACTGGAGAGCCACGTCGGTGAACAGGCCACTCGTGTAGAAGCGCCTCAGAGCATCCAGGAGCGCTGCCGGGTGGTCGACATCACAGAAGTCGTACGAGTAGAGTTCAGCTCGCCTGTGTGACATAATATCTGGTGGAGAAGACGCGACACACGTGACACAACCTACAGCACCGCGGTGTCAACAGCTCGATTCCCCCCATTGCATTCATTCATAGAAGGCGACATTCAGGCAGGCTTACCTCTCATGCTGTTTCCACGAACGTCCCCCGTGTTGTTCAACGCTCGACAGTGTGCCCTCTATTTGAACGCTCCACACACACACACACACACACACACACACGGACCTCAATATAGCTCGTGCAGGACCGTCGCAGGCAGCTCTATCCTATTTTGGTATTTATGTGAAGCAGCCATCCCCCCCCCCCCCATCCCCCTCCTACTCCTCCTCTTCACTTGTGCAGTAATTCTCCGCCAGCAGGTTCTTGACAACACCCAACACCCGTCCAGCAGGAACCGGCCGGAAGAGAACCTCAGACCCGTCTCGTGAGGCGCATTAGAGAACCCGAAGCGGCGAGAACAGAATACAAATCTGACACGAATGAGCGTCGCCTTCAGCTGCACTCTCACAATAAACCATTGCACTGCTCTCTCTCCGTGTTTCCCCTCATTCTGGTCGTCGCCATGGCGTTTTGAACCCACTTTCAGTGCCGTGGACAAGGCTTTCCCTAATCCCAACGAGGATTAACAGCCCAGTGCACGATGTGTAGCCTACTCCTGCACAAGATCTGTCAGGTCGAAAACACGGTTGTTAGTAAAAAAAAGTGTCCCCTGTGACTGTTGCATTGAGCTCAACTGGAACTAATGATTATTTCCCCTATGGATTTATTTGCCGATATGGATTGCTTGTTTTAAAAAAAATAATAATTCTGAAAAAAGTGAGAAATGCCATAATTTTTAAAAGCAGCACATGTGTAGTGCATTTAAAATGACAATCAATTATCAAAAATAATTTCAATTACTGTTGTTCTTCTTAGGAGCTCAAACAATGCAGAGTGGTCGCACACATCCAATAACTGTGGAAGGTGCTGCACCACTAGAAGACCGCAAAAGTACAAGCACCTCAAATGTGTACTTTAGTGCAGTACTTGAGTCGATGTAGGCAGCATATAAGACAGTCAAAATTTGATTTAAATATCAGTTACCTGCATCTAAATGTCTACAACAGTCATATTGAAAAATATGTCAATTTTAAAAAGGATATTTGTTTACAGTAGGTTACAAATTGTTGACGTTATTGGTCCATGTTAAATGAGGTCTACTTTATACTGTTGGGCAATGATAGAAGAAGTACCCATCTAACTTTAGTAAAAGTAGCAATACATCCATCCATCGATCTATAGTCTTTTAACACGTAACCTATTCAGGGTCCCGGAGACGATCCCAGCTGACATTGGGCGAAGTCACGGTACACACTGGACAGTTATATTAGGTTACATTATAGGCTGTTGTATTAATTAAACTGTACATGTGCTTACTAGACTGGCAACTTGGTGTAATACCTCCCCTTTAAAATAAAAAAAGTTAAAGTGTGAAGTTCACTGAATAAAAACACGTACAAAACAATTGTTCTTACAGTGACTTAGTAAGTCTACTTTATTTTACACCTCCGCTTTATAAAAAAGGTCAAAAAGCAAACTAAACAGCACTTGACAGTGCATTTATTTTTTACTTCAACAAAGTGGATGTAAGGCATCTAAACACTGGAATGTTATCAAAATACCGGAGGACAAGCAAATGTTCAACTGGTAAGTTGTTAGTTGTAAACACTAAGACCGATCAATTATATTAGACACTTTGAAGATTTATAGATAGCATTGCTGCCGTCATCTAAATGGTGAGATGTGCGGCCTCCTTCACCAAAGGCTTCAAGGCACTGAGGTCTCGTGGGAGAGAGGACACCCCCACGCAATACCACAGATCCCCAGAGTGGGCTGTGGGAGCACTGAAGGACTCAATCTCCACTCCCTCTGTGGCCAGCAGTCCTAAACAAAGAACAACCGACAAGAGAAAATAGGTGTGATTTCCAAGCAAGAAAAACACAACTACTTAGTCCTTGGAAGTCACAACTCAGGACCAGCTTTTATCCAAATGTAAAGTCTGAAATCAAACAGCAACTGTGGGGAAAAATAAATAAATCTAGTTTATAGATGTTGCCTTGCCGACAGCATTGCATGCGTTATTTTGACTAAAGGAATTCAAAAGTTACTGCAAAATGACGTTCACCATTTACCACTTGAACCCTTAAGCTCCCCTTTAGTTGCTTTAAAGTTGGATACATTTTGTCAACACCATCCCTCAGCATAACATACTACATCTGCCTGTTCTACTGAGGCTATATTCAATCTTTTAGGAGGATATGTGGCTGTATATCAATATTTACTCCATTAAAAGTCAACTTTGAAGAAAATGTGTTTGAAAAGTATCTTCATCAAAACTTAAGGATAAATACTGTAGAGTGGATCAGAAACAGGAATGTTATGCATTTTATTCTAGATTTATAGTCTGGGCATAGTTGGATGCATAACGTAATCATGAAAGCTCAAAGAATATTGAAGTGTTTATTTTACATTTAATGCTTTACGTAGGTGAAACTTTCTATGATCACTTGACATGTCACAAATATGTTTTCCTTGCTTAAGATCCATCCAGATTGTTAATACAGAGACCAAATAGTGGTAGCCATCAGCTTGGTCCCTATTCTAACCTTATTTTCCATGAACATTAATGGGCAATGCATCATTTTAAATGTATGTTTCTTACCAGCCACTGAGGACAGGAGCTGAGGACTTGCGGAGGCCTTGAAGAACAGCAGGTTTCCAGTGAGAGAGACCGGCTGTCTGAACACACTGTCGTCCAGCTCAAGCAGGACCGGCACGCCACCTTGAACAGAACCACTGGCTTTGTAGCTGCTACCATCTACCACAATCTCCACCTTACACACTCCACTGGCAGCCCCGTCAGACGCACAGTGAGTCTGGTTCACCTGAATAATCAGTAGGAAAAGATTATTTTCTAAAGACACGCACCACGTCTTTGTCATTCGACATTCGCATGAGTGAGATCATGTTTTACCGCGATTCCAGACTCCTTGGCGAGGCTCAGGACATTGATGAGGTTCGGGCAACAGCCAGGTTCCTGGTTCAGCAGTCCAACCAGGACTGATGAAGTCATGAACCCAGTGGAGGACTTCAGGCAATCCCCTGGTTTGAGGAAAACAGCACATGAAGGTAAGTCAAACATTCTCAAGCAAAAGTGTTGAAACTGCGAACAGCAAAAAGTGCATCTTCATACTACAATTGTTTTCCCAATCATACCACCAAGGGGAGAAAACAACCGTTTCAACATTATCTTCAGCTTAGACAAACAGGTTAGACCAATAGTGTCGACAGTAGTTTTACCTTGAGTAGTAATTTGGACATGTTTGACCGGTTTCTTTGAAGCAGTGCAGGACTGCAGCACAGCTCCGACTGCTTCTCCGAGTTTGATCAGCTGGTGAGAATCCCGGGAGAACGTGCTGGCCAAAACCGGTGCATTTACCTCCATAAAAAGAAGGGAACATGGAATCAGAGTGCTTTTGTGAACTAAATGCAATCATACAATTGGAAAAGAGATGTAGTTCAGCATTTTGAGATTTAAGTTTTTTTCTCGACCAACCGTCACCCTCTTACAGTAGCTATCCATTTCAAAGCAAATGAGTCACTTTCTTTTAATGCTTTTAAGTTTGGTCGTATAACCATTTATTGTAAAAATCTTTGTGGGTCTTTTGTATAGTTTCAGACTTTGAATTCAGAGATGTTAATCAGGCTCAGTCAACCGAATGTGTATGTACTGTATGTGTTCATCGGACGAGAACACCTAATATTTACATATCCATGACAACGTGGCAAACGTCATCTGCTGAGGAAGACCATTTGTTTTGAGAGAAAGCTCCGGAGTCGCTACTCATGGAACTTGTGGTGAGATATTTTGTTCCAACTTCATACCTGAAGTTTTTAATCTGCTAACACATCCTGAAAGATGGCTGATCCAAATCATGAAAACACCCTGAATTACATGGCATTAGTACACAGTGTGACACGCATGGTAATCTATGCCGAGTCCAATATAAGTTGTTAACAACGCATTACCGAGCACAAACTTACTTGAATATAGGATTTGACACATGAATGGATTTACGAGGTAATTCTAATGTTAGGATGCCTGAATTGTACATTATTTCCCAAAGCATAATCTACACTAGTGCATGGCAGTTTGTCAAACTTTTCACATAAAGCTCCATCGTGAACTTCTCAGATGTTTGTGTTGAAGTCAGTCTGTTCAGTTGAACCCCAATAACTACAGTTACTCCATGATCTAATGGCAACATCAGGTCCCTTTGGCAAGTATTGTATGAATGTTTATTCTAAAAGTAAAAGGTCACTTTGAATATTATATTACTTTGGTAGACGTCTCAAATATTCCAAAGCTTTCGTTTCAATATAAAATACGAAAAACTAAGTGCATCAAACTGCATGCATGTATATCTTTGCTTTGTATTTTAATTGTGGAATGGCAATGTCATGGTAAGCTTCCTGTCTAATGCTGCTGAGACAGAACAGAGCTCACCTGACATACTGCCCCAAAAAGAAAAAAAATAATCTAATTATTCAAACCCTGTTATGTTATTGAAGTAAATTTAAGTAAAGCTTCGAGTCCGATCGACAACTCAACCAGTGCAAAGAGTTGCAGAATGATCTCTGAAGATAAAAAGGCGCATACGTTATGAAACAGGTGCATTGACTTTGAGCACTTAAAAAAAATAAAAAAGTTATATCACTCTCTTGTGAGTCTCCCTACCTTTATGGATGTGCAGCACAAAATTACTGAAGTTAACCTTAAATATTAAAAATCTCAAAGAGTGAGAAGTGATTTGTTTGAAAAAAGGTATAAAGAACTTACAGCTCCAACCAGACTCTTGCCTTTCACCATGTCCACAATCTGCAGAGCGATGTCCTCCCCACAACGAGCCTGAGCCTCCTTCGTACTGGCTCCCAGGTGAGGACAGCTGATGACATTAGGATGCTCGACCAATGAGCGGTTCTTAGGAGGCTCCTGTGGCCAAACAAACACAAAGTAAGACTGCTGCAACTCTTTTATTTATATTAATGAGTGATCAAGGAAATAATTCTGTGCTCCAATGATCTTGCCTCAACAAAGACGTCAAGCCCTGCTCCTCCGCACTGTCTGGACTCCAAAGCTCGGAGGAGAGCCGCCTCATCAATGATGCCCCCTCGTGCACAGTTCACAACCTTCACTCCCTTCTTGCACTTCGCAAACGTTTCATCACAAAGTAGACCTTGGGCAGGAAAATGTACAATTGAAAAAGCAATCCCACAATTCCTCGGTACAATTGATGACGGCTGCATGTAAAACTCACCGACAGTAGAGGGCATGAGGGGAGTGTGCACAGTAATGTAGTCACACTGGGGCCACAGCTGCTCCAGAGACATCTGCTCGACCCCCCAGCCTGCGGTCACCTCAGGAGTAGTGATTGGGTCATAGCCGATCGTCTACGAAGAGAAAGACAACCATACCGTATCGCGTTTGTTTAACCTTTAAGTGTGATTAACCACTGAGAAACATGACCCGTCTTGACATGCATGATCTCTTTACTTACCCTCATGCCAAATGATTGCATTCTTGAGGCGACTTCCTTTCCTATTCTTCCAAGTCCAACTATTCCGAGCACTTTGCCGTACAGCTCTGCACCCATGAACTGCGAAATTAGAAACAAAACTATGACCCAGTCCAAGTGTCACACCTGATTAGTGCCGTTTGGCCTGAACAATGGAGCCGACCATGCAACAGTAATCGCTTTGTGTGCCAACCGCAAACACGGTCGTTCAAACGGGCGACAAACTAAAATCTCGGCTCACCTTTTTGCGATCCCAGTTCCCTTGTTTCATCGACATCGCAGCTTGAGGCACATTTCTAGAAGCAGAAAGAAATGAAACACCACGACACTTGTACTGTACTTCAATGCAATTTTAAAAACGGTGCACAGTTGCTCATCTCACCTTGAGAGGCTCATCAGTAGAGCACATGTCAGCTCGGCGGCACTGATCGTGTTGCCGCTCGGTGTGCTGGAGAAAACGGTCTCCAGTTAATGGACAGTACATTGTATTATGTTGGAACTGCGCAAGCATAATTGGTGCACAGACTGGGAACTTACTTCATGACAATAATACCCTTTTTGGTGGCAGCGTCAACATCCACATTGTCCACGCCAGTTCCAGCTCTCCCAATGATTTTGAGGTTATGAGCAGCACTGATGACGTCAGCGTTTACCTTCGTTGCAGATCGAACCACAAGGCCATCGTAGTCCTGGTAGTGAGAAAAGCATTCAGTTGATCTCATGGCATTTATGGTTATCAATTATTACGTGGCACTTTGATTAATGCAAAGAAGCTGGTCATTTCTATCACCATGGCACAATATAAACCAACATCATAAAACCATGGATTGTTTTTAAAACATTTTTTACCTCATCTACCTTTTAGACAAGTATTCCTTCAGAAATGTAGTTTTAATACTTGCAAGTGTTTCAGATTAAGTATACATAGCAGATAGTTAAATAAATGTGAGTTTACTCATGTTATCACAAACACAGAGTGCTTTTTGACCCAACCTGTCTTGCCTGGTTATTATATTTCTTTTATTCCAGACTCATGAGTCCATAAAGCAATAAACACAAATATAACAACAATATATAAAATACAATACAATACAATACAGGGACATAGGTACAATTACTGCAGTTAAATGGTTAGTTCCGTTTGTTTGGGCGAATGTGAAAAATGTCAATCCAAAGCTGGCGATGAAAGAACCAGACTGAGCCCGTCTGAAAAGGCCTTGGTCTGCTTCCAGTGCTGGACTCCGCTGTGGTTTGTATGCGGTTTGAAAGCAAATGGACTAACCCAAAAGCCTGCGTGATAGCAGATGTGTGTGTGTGTGTGTGTGTGTGTGCATAAATTCAATAACTCGACTACAGCCGACCGTGGGCTGCGAACAATGCCCGATCTGTGTTGGTGATGTTACGGCCTATATTTTTACAAGATATTTCTGTAACCATGGTAACTCGTGAGCTTTTCAAGTGTGGAGATGAGTGTACTGTAACAATTATGGTGCAAATGCTTCTGTTTGTCATGTTTCTTGTCTTACTGTTTATGATCAGCTGTTGGAGGGCCAGTTGCAGCCTAATAATGCTCATTGCGATTGTCTTTTGTGTGCACGTTCTTAAAAAAATAAAATAAAATAATAAAACCTCATCAGATGTGGTAATCAAAAACTGTCCAACAGACTTCTATGTTCAATGGCTCCATTTTGGGTGCATATTGTACATTTCCACTGCAACCCATTTTTTCCTACAGAGGCACATATTTGTTTCTGCCTCTGCATTAAGATGACAGCAGCTGCCACCCGGCTGCACGGTGGCACCCAGAGAAACAAAGTGATGGGATCCCTAGTAAAGTCCGGGATGAGTTGCATCAGCTTCCTAGAGGGGGGGCGGTGCTAAATGCACATTCAATTGTCACATCGTGAGCCGGTAAATACGTGTCAGCGAAGAGGAGTGCGAGTACAGTACGTAACAAAGTGCACACGTCGTACATACAACTTGTTATAAAAACATGTAGTTAAACACAGACGCGACTTCACTTGCAATGTTATATTATTTACCCGAGAAAAGCACAGTGGTAAAAAATAAATTAAAAAAAACACAACACACAGACTAAACTTTTCTTTTTTTGACAGGATTTGAAAACGCACCACGAAGCCCGTGCACGTGAAAGCGGGTTACGCAACACTCGAGCGCCAACTTCACCTTGATCTCCGCCATTAATTCATCCCTTTTCATGTTCGGTTTTTCCGTGACTCGGATGCCATTTTCCTCCAGAATCGCCTTGCAGCGAGGGTCCACACTTTCACTGATTAAAACGGTCTGGATGGAGATGGGGGCCATCTTCGGGGTTTTCCTCACTGGGCTGCTAGTTGGTGGCTGACTGGTGATGGTGGGTGGCTGGTGGCTGGTGGCTGGTGGCTGGTGTCTCCGTGGGTTGATGGACACAAGGGGTCGCTTTCCCTCTGCTGCTTTTGAATGGTTTTCTCGGATTAAAGACGGCCCCTTTCAAAGTAAACCCGCCTCTCGTGCATCTCCTGGTCTGACGTAACTCAAGAGGAGGCCCCTTCATACTGGAGACCAGTTTAATGAAAAGAATGCTGAGACCAGTTTGAGTGTCAGTGTCGCACAAGTATTCAGATGTAACAGAAATAGCAACATCACAAGTAATGTTACACACTGCAAGCGTGCAACCAAAAAGTACAATTACAGAATATATAAAAGAATATATGGATTATTTATCCAGGAAATGGACCCTTTCAGGGTTATATTATTATGTAATGTAATAGTGGATTGTTATTACTTTGCATTAACATGCAAACAGCATTTTAATGTTTTCATTTTACTGACTGTCTATGTAGTTTTCTTGAAAGCAATATGTATTGTATACACTCTTTATATGTTTAGTATGTATACAAAGTAATATGGCTGTACTTGGGTAGAAAGTACCCTATTCATCTCTGAAGTACAATGATATAAAAGTATTAAGAAGCATAAAATGGAAATACGTAAGTGAAGTCAAGTACCTTTGACAAAGAAAAACAACCATATCCTATGCAACTGGTAATGTTATGCTTTGATACCGCATAAGTAATCACCATAAACGTTGTTGGTTCATATTAAGTTGGTGAAATTAAATATAAAGTAGGTTGTTTTGTTGAAATCCTTTTAATTTTCCAAAGAATAACTGTTGTCCTTGAAAATTGTTCTTTTCTTCATTTAACATTTGATAAGGCAAGCCCATTTTTTATTGCTTAATTTATCAGATGCTGTTTATCACCTGACTCATAGGCTGCACATGACAGACCCCTAATGTGTCAGACGGTCACAGTCACCATTATATATATATATATATATATATATATATATATACATATATATATATATATATACATATATATATATATATATATATATATACATATATATATATATATACATATATATATATACATATATATATATATATATATATACATATATATATATATATACATATATATATATATATATATATATATACATACCACTAGATTTTAAACACTGTATAGACACTCAAATAAATATCTGCAGTCAAGCAAATTACCTGAGTGCCTATACAGTATAAAGTGAAAGTCACGTTGACACAAAACAACGTCACATGAATCCACTTCATTTAAACGAGTTTAATTATATTAGTATATCCAGAAAACCTTGTAAAGGTTCAAATGATATAATCGTTAACCATTAAAGTAACCGTTTAAAAGGCTGAAAAACAAAAACAAGTGCAATATTTTTGGACAGATTTCTGACATAGTGGCACGTGGTGTTCCGGTGTGGGACACACAGCGCCCCCTGTTGTGCATCAGCAGGAACGCTTCAAACTGGCTCGGGCGTTGCCTGGATACAACATAACAAATACGCACCTTGACACAGCTGTATGTAACCGAGAAAGAGAGCAAAGTTTGTCAGGTGTTTTAATTAAAATAGTACTTTTAAATTGAATTACTTGGTAATATATATCAAGTAAAAATGGCGTTGGTGGTTCAGTATGGCCGACGGAAAGGCTCCAGTAAGAGAGGTGAGAGCGTTTATAACCTTCACTGAAGAGCTCAGCTAACTAATGGAAGCCGTCATGGCTCAGAGACAATATGCAGTCTTTAAATCATGTGACGTTTACTACACAAAGTTCAGAATAATTTAAGAGTGGATCTAAAAACACATCAAACGTGTAGCCACTTTCAAAAGACAAGAGCTTTCTTTCTGTATTACTGTAAAGTATTATTTATTTGTCCATTTATTTATAAAACACGATGTAGGCATCTCCCTGTGAAACCTTCCCCAAAATTGCAGTTTTGCATATATGTATTTAGACTTAAAGTAAATGTGATTACAAAAAAACAACATAAACTGATAATTAAAAAAACGTTGACAACACATAACAGCAGTATTATAGATAAACATAATCTGATTATCTGCATTGGTTATCAGAGGGTATACCTGATCATAATCATCTCAGGTACAGACCAAAAAGTGATGATGTCAAAAGGCATTGCCTCACTTGATCCCAAATTATTCAAGGACTAATAATAACAGAACTTATGATGTCTGCTATTCAGTCCTATGTCTAATTACAGAATATGTACTTCCTACATGGACAAAATAAATATGCATCCTGTAATCTGGAGAAAACCATTTACAGTCCTCAATTACCCAAATTACACAAAGTCCCCTTCAATAAACTGTGTTCTAAATGCAGTGTCTTCTCAAAGTACTTTCCTCCTTTTTTCTTTTTTTAAAAAGCATCTTCCTCCGAGGAAGGCAGCCAGATGATCCAGCCACCAGACCTCCAACAAGTCACCGTCTTTAGCAAGAGGGAATGGCGGAGCATTCAAGATGAGCTGAACCAGGTTAATAGAGACAAGGAGAGTATGAGAGAGGCAGCAAAGGAGAGGGAGGCCTTGCATTTGCAATCCCAAGAGGTGGTGAAGCTGTGGTCCAATACCATCACTGTAAGTTGCATTTTATTTGTTTTATTACATTTAGATGTGCTTGTAAGGTTTTCCGCGATGAATACACAATGTTCTGCTGTAAGGAATATTACAAAGAATCGTGCAAAAGGTTGAGACGCTTTATGTTTACATTTATCAAAGGGTCAAAGGCAAAAAAAACTAGAGGCAAAGAAGATCCGGGAGGAGATTGAAGAGGAGAAAAGGAAAGTGACTGATCAAGAAGAGGCCAAGTATCAGGAGCAGCAGCGGAAAGAGGCCAATGACAAAGCCAAAAGTCAGCTGTTCTATCAAACAGATCGGGTTAAAGGATTACATGTTGGTATCGCTCGAGAATGACTATCACACGTACATGTTTGGCTATACACGTTGATGTTTGGGGATAATGAATGATTATCACTACTTCCACAGCGTGCCCTCTTAGTGACAGAGGTGCTGACGGAAAGGGAGGCACAGATTAAACTGAAACAAAGGATCAAGAATGCCTCTAAAGCTGTCGACAAAGAATTACTGGATATGATGAAGACCAGAGAGGACGAAGCCTTGAGACAGGAGCAGGAGAAAGTCCTTCAGAAAAAGCTCAGGGAACAGGCTGTTGCAGAGGACCTAAAAAAACAGTAAGTCTCACAGCTTCCCCAACAACACGCTGCAGATGCACCAGAATTACAGGCATTTCAAGGATATGTATTATTGTATTGAGAGTGGGCATTTAACATCCTAATTTCGCAACTCAACCGCTCCTGGTTGTGTGACGGATTTCAAATGAGAATCAGAGATGGCTTGATCGAAGCGTTTCCTTCTCTGTAGGGTCAAGGAAAGTGAGCGAGTGAGAGAGCGACAGAAGATAGAGAAACAGAAGGACAGAGAGGAAACCCAACGCCTTCAAGAGCTCCACCAGTTGGAGCAAAGAATGGAGGAAGAAAGGCTAGCAGAGCTGAAGAGATACCTTTTGCACGCTCACATGGTAGGCTCTCAACAGAGCAGGTTAACTGCTATTGTTATTCACACGAGCGTACTACTGTATAGTCAGTGTACTCATACTGTATATTATATCATTTACAGGAACATGTCACCAATATGGACCTCATAAAAGCGACAGATGCACAAAAACAGGAGGCGGAAGAGGAGCAACGGAAACTTTTTGTCTCTGCAAAACAAAAAATGATGAAGTTACGGAAAGACAAAGAAAAGGAATTGTTCAGGTAAAGCCCGGAAAAACAATACATAACATCACCCCTTCATCCTAACTTCTAGTGCACACAGCCATCGGTCTTGGCATCTTGAACACACAGCGGGTCCGTGGTGAATCATCACGACGATCATACTCTTGAGTATTTTTTTTAATGTATTCCTCAGAGAGGCACAAATGCAAAGAGAGACGGTCACAAAGAAGCTGGACGACACACAGCAGGGTCAAAGCGGCCGAGAGGAGCAGAGGATCGCGAGGGCTGCTGCTGAGCAGGAAGTGAAAGAGGCACAACGGCAGAGGGAGGAGGAGGAGAAGAAGGCCGCCATGTTGGAGTCAATAGCTGCACACAGAGAACTCTTGGTGAGACGAGTTCAGATGCTGCACCTGCAATACACAATGTCACTGCAGCCGCTTATCGCCGTGGTGATTTGACCCACAGCTAACACAATGTTCTTCCACCTGTGACACGCACTGTGTTTCATCAGAGACAAGAAAAGGAGCAGAGGGACAGATCAACAAAGGAGAACACCCGAGACACACTTCAGGCCAAGAAGGAGGCCGATAGAATATTCTCTGAGAAACAACAACTGAAGGCTCGGAGGATGAAAGAAGATGGAAGAAAAATACAAGACTTCAATGCCACACAAATGGTAATGATGAAACCGTCTCCGCCACATTGTTGGAAAAATGAGCAATTTTGATTGGGCGGTTGTTATCTTTTTTTTTCTTCTTCTTTTCTTCATCCTTCACATATAGGCTGAAAAGAGTGCCAGGCATCAGCAGCTGAGAAGAGACCAACACGAGTTCGAAGAGAAGAACGCAGAGCTCATGGCTGAAGACGAAAACCAGTTTCAACAATATTCACAGCACATCATCAGAGCAGCGGCAGAGGCTCAGCGGAATGTGTTTGCACTTTGCAAAGCCGCGGAGGAAGGGATCGGAGGAGGGCACGGTCCAGTTTCTCGCGGGGTCAGGCCGACCTACCTCGTTCAGGACCTCACCGATGCTCAATTGCCCACATATGTCTCTGGTGCAACGCAGAACATCAAAAAGTTAAATGAGGCCGATGATATTCTCGAAGCAAAGAGGAGACTTGGGTTTACGTGGTCGTAGGTCACTCCAAGCGGGCAATTCTGGGTTCAAAGGTTGAATAAAATTCTGACAGAGGCGGCGTCTCAAATCACTCACTACTCCGTTCATAATAGACACTCAACAGTGTCTTGTGTAAGTGAATAGTAAATTGGGGCTATGATTGGGATTCATGCATCGTCATTGTACCGGAAGCTAACCCAGAGGTAGAGGTAAAAGAGGCTGAGCCATGTCAGTTTCACATTTAAGAGTGCACTATTTAGTAAATATGGAGTGGCTTTTGACAGTCAGATAGCTGGGATGTGTTACATGTACGAGTGTTCTTTAGGTACATGAAGTAGAGCAATGTGTGAGACAATGTTCTCTGAATGTTTTAGTCGGAATGCTCGACAGTCCATACATGATGTCGTGAGATCAATAACACAGATAGTTGTTTGAAATCAATCACACAAAAATAATGGACCCTAACATAACACCCAAACCAAGCAATTAATCCCCACTGCAGTTCCCTGAACCAGGCAATGGATGACAAAAAGTTAGCAGTCCAATGTATAATCTCCTGTAATTTGTTCACTGTTGATTAGATGCAATTTGGGCCTCCAGTGGCTTGTGTTTATGAAAGCATTTAGAGAATAATAAAACCGCTTATTCAAATCAAATTTGAGCCTTTTAATTCATCCTACATGGCAGTAGAGTTCATAAAATCAACTTGCACAAAACACAATTTATACAAATTGATTTCATATTGTACTTTCAGCATGACTGACAGTTCTGTCTATAAAAACAAACAAACTCAAAACCGGTTGACAAATAGGATTACAGTACAAGGTCACAGATATCCAAAAAGAAGTCATGGATGTACATATGTCATCAAACGATGAGAGATACGCATGCAAGAAACTTGATTGTTGTAAAAATGATTTGCCAATCAGACATTTGCCAAATTTAAGAGTCTTGAGGAAATCCTTCCTCAAACTGTCTGCGTGGCTTCAGCTACACATCAACAGTGTAATGCACTTGATGGGGGACACATCCACAACCCCTTCAGCGGCAGAATGCAGTCCAAAGCTCGCATGATGATACAGGCTGCCATTGTACGTTTGAGTGGTATTCACACACTTCTTAACAGTTTGGAAAATAACCCTTGACGGACTTTTGTACAATCATGTTAGCTTTGGATGAAGGGTGGAGTGGGATTGTATGCACTGAATGAGGAATGTGGATAAGTCTACTCTAGATGGAAAGCTGATGCTGCATACTTACATATGCTTACATATGTAGTTGGGGTGAAATGGGGACAAACTTCAAAACTCCCAATCTATTCGGGTATCATCACAGGATCAGTCGCTGTCAGAGCTTGAGCTAGAGCTGCTTTTATTTCTCTTGCGGTTGTTTCGGTCTTTGCCCTTTGTACTATCTGGTCTTGGTTTGGCCGGACTTCTCCTGTCTTTGGACTTGGAGGTGCTATTCGCTTCTCTCCGTTTGGAATCTGGACTCTTTCGACTCTTCCTTTTCTCATCTCTATCGCTCTCAGAGCTGCTGCTCCGTCTTCTCCTTTGGTTGGCAGACTCTCTGTCCCTGTCTCTTCTATGAGGGGATCGATCTCGGCTGTGGTCCCTCTTACTACTCCTGCTTCTGGAGCGCCTGCCTCTGTGGGAGTTTCTCGACTTATTTCTGTCTGGACTTCTTGTTCTATGTTCCCTATCCCTGGATGTCCCTCGCTTCTTGTTCTCCCTTTCATTGTTGTGTCGTCTTTCCTGACTCCTGCTACGCTCTTTGCCCCTCTCTCTGTCTTTTTCGCATTTTTCTTCTTTGTCTTTAGACACTGCAGGTCCGCTCCTGTCCCTGCTACTTGATCTGCGGCCATCTTTTGCAGTTGGTTTTTCCTTACTTTTGGACTTTGTCCTAGGGCTCTCACCATTTCTTCCTTTGGTGTCCTCTTTTTGCTTTTTGTCAGAGTCATGACCCTTATTTTTATCTTTATTGGGCTCTGACTCCTTTTCTTTCTTACTATCATTTTTGTCTTTGCTCTTTGAGCGACCTTTCCCATCATCACTTTTGTGCTTGTGACCCTTCTCTCTGCTTTTTGACCTCCTACTCTTTTCTCTGCTTTTGCTGCGGCTTTGAGATTTATCTCTTTTCTTTGCCTTGTGTTTGCTATGCTTCTCATCCTTCTCAACAGTGTCTTCCTCTTTGCTTTTGGATCTATGTGACCGAGTTTTCTTGTCTTTTTTACCCTCAGCTGTGTGGTCATGCTTTGTGTCGGAGGTCCGCCTCTCTCTTCTTGGAGCTTTAGCAGCGTCATCCTTGGCCTCGTTCATGTCCCCTCTGGTGAAAAAGTGCAGAGTGAACGTCAAACACAGAATACGACTACTGACGTCAGGCAACACTATGGAACTACATGACAGCGTTCAATAATGATCTGCCAATACATCACTCAGAAAACATTTGACTTATTTGCTTACAGAACACATCACAATAGTGTCACAATAGCCTTTGCCTTTCATCTTATATCTGGGAACATTTCAGGTACCCACCCAGGAAGGTTTAGCCGTTTCATGTCAAACATTTCATCACTGCTCGGCACACTAAAGGAAAGTTAAGCCAGTTTGGATTCTAACTACGCTAAAATTGTACATAACATTCTTAGATGTCACAGTCTTATTTAATTTGATTTATTTACTTTTACAGTCTAATGAGTGAAAATGAAGTTATCTTACTTGTCACCCTTAATCCAGCGTTCTCCGGTGACTGCCCTCATCCTCTGACGCTGCAACTCCTGACGCCAGTGTGGAGGGGTTTCACTGCGCTGGAAACGATCTCCGGACCTTGAAGGAGACGGAGTCCGATAGCGCTGGTTGGGAGGAATGACAAACCACTTACTTATGTTCTAAAACAGACTGGAAACTACACCAGTCAAGACAGGAATCTTAAAAAGCTGCAATTAAAAGTTTTATAAATTGTGAAATCAAATTGTGCCTTGTGACAGCAACAAGATATATTCCAATCTCATTAGTCATAATATTAATTGTGACAAAGTGGACAAAATGTTAGTTGAGCTCTTCACACTGAAGTCCACCTACCCTTGGACCCCTGCCTTTTATCTTCCTCCCGGATCGTGTCATCGCCAGTCTTTTATGATATGATGGCTGAGAATTATATGTTATGCCAGAACTAGAGAGAAGGAGGGACAGGAAAAAAAAAGCAGGGCATGACATTTTGGTTAAAAGAGCATCCAAATGTCCTCATGAGACCGTAAAGACTGTAAAATGTGTGTAAAAAGCAAGCTTATTTGAGGGCATGGTCCGGTAGTTTACAACACTGTCATGGCCAGCGTGACAAGCTATGCGGTCACGAACCTCGTAATTATTTCGTAAAAAGCCCACCATGCATTCGAATGACGTGAAGCCCCCTGAAACTGACAGCTATCAATAACACCGCTATCTGTGGTGGTGAAGATGTGCCGGGTGAGAAGACTGAAGAAGGAGTGTGTCGCATTGTTGCCTCTCTAGTGTGCTTTGCATGCTCAGGCACACCCGACCACAGTGTCTTCAGAAATTTTGCACCCGAAAACGTATGCAAAATATTAACGGATTCTATAGAAAGCTGCTGTTGCTCTGGTATTCGTATTTGGGCACGCTATGAATTAATCATACCTAATATAAAAACGCTCACCTCTCTCTGGGCCTTTCCTCTTTATTCGGCTGAGACTTTTCAGCCTCCTCTTTTGGATTCTGGACCACCTGGGGACTCCTCCTCATGAGGAATCGATTCTCTGGGATGGTTGGAATTTCTTCAGGACGTACAGTAGAAGTAACCAACTCTTCTTGTTCTTTCTCTTCAGCACTTTCTGCCTCTGACCTAGTAAAGCATTGCAGCTTAGAATAAAGATACTAGCGTACTGTACACTGCAGAAAGTGAAAATGTGACAATAAATTAGGTACCTTTTCTTTTCCTTCTTCTTCTTCTGTTTCTTTTTTAGCTTTTTCGCCTTCTTTTTCTTCTTCTTAGATTCCTTCTCTGATTCATCAGAATCAGAGGAGGATGATGAAGAGCTCTCAGAGTCGCTGGAGCTACTGCTGGAACTGGAAGAGGCTCGCTCTCTTATTTTTTCGTCTTTCTTTGCTGCAAACATTTTTTTTAACTGTTAGAAGCAGTGCTTCATAAAATCTCTAATTTTGAAAGTATCGAAAATGCTCCACAGAAACAAACCTTTCGACTTTGGGATGAGTTCTCCACAGTTCAAAACTTTCACGTCAGCATATGGTCTACTATTGGGATCCGTTTTCTGGTTTTCCATGGTTTGAACAACCTCTTGGCCAGAAATCACATGACCAAAAACCACATGGACACTGAGGAAATACAGTGGCGTTGAGCTTCAGCTATGTTGCCCTCAAGTGAAACATACCGTGTATATCGTGCACAATGCAATAAATCAGAGTTTAGGACCAATTAAGCAGCACTTACCTATCTAGATGTGGTGACGGTTTTGTTGTTCTAAAGTGGTATAGCAGGACAATCAAGATAAAAGGTCATAAATATTGTTAGTGCTTAGGACAGAATGAACTAATAATGCATCAAATTGAGATATATATATAGGAAAAAGGCTTACATGAAAAACTGTGATCCATTTGTATCTTTGCCCCTATTTGCCATAGACAGCAGGTAGCTCTTGTTGTGTTTAACAGCGAAGCTTTCATCTGGGGGAAAAGGATAATATTGTACTGCCATCTTGAAGCCAACGTCGGTTTGGATAACAACTGACAGCACTGACAGCGGCCTCTTTACCTTCAAAAAAGCCTCCATAGATGGATTCACCTCCTTTTCCATTACCTATGATAGAGAATGAACAAAACATGATCAAGGGCGCTACTACAGGAATGAGATTTATGGCGTTATAAAACTTGTGCCGATTGCTGGTCATTCAAATAAATTTGGTTAGGTTGGTGTTAAGATTTGTTGATGCGTTCTTTGGGTGCCGACTTGACGCCATGGGTATGTATATAGCAGGTACAAACGTACAGCCCTGTGATGCCATCAACAGAGAGACTTGCAGTGATTGACTATATCTTCAGCCTTAAAATATATGGACTTAAAGCATAGGTGTTCTAAGGTAAGTGCACCATTCACATCTTTATATTTAAACTGCATTAACTAACCTTCGCTGAAGTCTCCTCCTTGAATCATAAAGTCTTTTACAACTCGATGGAACACACATCCTTTGTAGTGCAAGGGTTTCATAGTTCCTTTGCCGATGCCTTTTTCACCTGCATGAAAGTTATCAATATTACACTGTGCAAGAAAGTTAAATGTTTTCTTGCGTCTTTGGAGGTCAATTTCAATATTTACCTGTGCAGAGGCATCTGAAGTTTTCACATGTTTTGGGACAGAATTCTGAAAACAATTCAACCACAACTCTGCCGACTGCGAGGAAAAAAAGCAATGTTAGTTTTCTTTTTCATGGACAGGAATTACTTTCAGTGGTCAGTTTATTGGGTTCATCTCGCTAAAACCAATGCAGTTTGAACCCATTCTGCCATCCCCAGTTATCTCAACAATGGTAGACTAAATATTAGAACAAATATTTGTGTACTATACAACTCAACAGTAGCACACGGTTAAATAAACACCTCTTTAAAACAATCCCCGCCCCCCAAAAAACTGGATGAACTGACAATTAAATAAATGTATTAGGAAGTAGACACGTCTTTCTTACCGAGCACATTACTGATGCCAATGTCAAGAAAGCACCGAGCGCGCTGAACTTTGATCCCCATGATCACATCTACTGATCAAACACCTGAAGGCGAGAAACACAGGGACACTTTAGCTTAGCATACATATAATGAATTCATTCTTTAAATGCACAATAAATCACAATAGGTGTTGGCTGTAAATGATCCTCTCGACATATCAAATGCACAACGTAAACGTGTTCGGCACCGCTACGACGGCAGCTGCGTTATAAACAGCGAACGTCGGCTAATGTTAGTTTCGTTTTTCCATCACTAGTTAGCTAGGTTAGCTCCCGAGAAGTAGCTAGCAACGCGTTTCAAGTTGCACGCGACCTGTGGAACGGCTTACGAAGAAACGTGTCTGAGTTTATCGATGCTCGCGCACAAACACTCGCGCTCAGGTTTCTATCGTTATGTTTCCACAAACAAACAAACACACACACACACACACACACGGTCGTCACCATTACGGTAGGCCTGGTTTTAGCATTAGCGGTTTCAACGAGCCTCAGCCAGACAACATGTTAGAACGATTATTTCACTTGACGTATAACATTCAATTTGGACATATTAAGTAAACGCATGTATCGCCTAGACGTGGCTAATGCGGAATTACGTCACCTGGAAATAAAACGAGATCACTCCATACAGCGAACTGCTCGGATAAACGACGAAAATTAACTTTCATTCAGTATTGGGTTCACTGTTTTCTAAAGATGGCGCGGCTCGGACGTCAATGTATTTCAAGAATTGTGCGCCAGTGAACGCAGTCCGGCACCTAGCTGTGAAAGACAAAGGTATTATGCCCTTGAATTAGCCTGTCAGGCACAGCTTTTCACAGGCTGCTCGTCATCCGGTCGGTGTAGTTACGTTTGGATAGATTGTCTTCTCGTTTAATCAAAAAAACTCAATGTAAAATAGCCTGATATTTCTGTATATACATTTTTTGATTAAAACAATTGTCAAAAAGTACACGGATCCCACAGGACAACTGGGTGCCGACTGCCTGAATGACAAAACCCAGGGTACCAAAATAATGAAAAAATCACGTCACGAGCTACGGAAGAGAAACATTGTAGCACCCATGCTGACCTGAGGCTGACTTTGAATGAGGTTTTAATGTCGTATTATATTAATGTTATATATACTGTTTGCTTCTCTATAATCTAAATAAATGTATCTTAGAATCCAGCGACGAGGGGTAATCTGCCTTTCTCGGTGATCCAATGTGATCTTTTCTCCATGCACGTGAATACCGCGTTACCAAACTGAACGTCGCTAATGGCAGCTCACCTCACCGTGGTGGCAACGTAACGAAAAGTTATATGAAATAACAATGCAGCTGTCTGCGAGATGAAACCATCCGAACCCGAGGTCAGCATGCCACACTGAACTAACTGTCATGCAAGTGTTGTGCATACGATGTAACTTGGAGCAAAACATCATTGTTTGATATATAAAGACATTGTGATATTTGTTAAAATATTATAATGGGTTTCTTTGGTTGTTGTTTTTTTGTCTCCAGTTGACAGGCTATTGAAGGAGCACCTGACATATCCTCCCTCCAGACTAGTTGTTGGGGTGTGATCTCAGCTGGCTGAGGTTACCTTCTGCTTTACCTGCCGTTTTGACATTGAGCTGCACTGTGTTGGTACAATGAAGACCCCCAGTGTATACTTACTTTGAGTCGATGTCCGCGGTGATGTTTCGGGTCCAGTGTGTGAATTCCTTCATTCGGAGGCTCCTTCATGGGGGGGCAGGGCACCGAGACCAGGTTCTGGAGCAGCTGCGGGTTTGCTCGGCTGAAGACCAGGTGTTTGATGTGGTGGGCAAGAACAAAGCCAAGCTCACGGTGAACCATGTCAGCAAGGCGGTTGGGATGCTGTGGCAGTTTCAGAAAGAGAAGCCTCAGATGCTCAGGACTGTGGAGCTCATCAAGAGGCATCCGCAGTTCTTGACTCTGAGGGTTTTGGCAGAGAACAAAATTGCTCTTATGGATGATTTAATGTTGGTCGACATGCTTTACAGTTTCCTCAGGTACATTAAGATATAGACACGATCAAGTTCAAGTGTATGTATGTATGTATTGATATCATAATATTGTAATTATAACATGCTGTATTATTGACCCTCCTTTAGGTTGAACATGGATCAACATGACTCCCTTGTTCAGCAGTTAGTTTCAGAAGCATGGCTCAGAATAGACAGGTATGATTGCATTACATTGTTTTGAGCTGATGGGATGTAAGGCTGCAACTATAATTTGCATTATTTAAACTATTGTAAATAGTTATTTCAATTAATCTATAAAATCCCCCCAAAAATTGGCCCAAAAAAAAAAGTCTTGTTCCAACCAACAATCCTTAACCCAGATATGAAATATACAACGATATTAAATAGAGAAAAGCAGCAGATCTCCTGAAACCAGCAAATGTTTGGCATTGTTGCTTTAATGGTTACAACATAGATGACTTGCTGTCACATGTGTTGGATTAGTTGTCTGATTGTTTCAGCACTAATGAGATGTTACACAAATGTGTATTTTTGCAGATTTCCACTGGCATCGCTATCCAAGTTTTCCATCTGTTTAAGTGATCAGCACCTTCAACACAGTCCTCTAATGGGCCACATCACCAGTATTGTGGATCAGAGGTTGTCTTCCATTGATGATGCCAGGTTGGTCAGGAGACATGATCAAATGACAAATATGTAATCAAATTCAAGTACTTCATATTGTGTATTGACACTCTGGTTGTCTTTCCCAGGATCCTAACCACACTGATGATTAGCGTGTCGTCCCTAGTGTCCCCCCGGCTTCGGGATGCCCTCATTAGCCGGGCAGACCATCTCCTAGAAACCATGGATCCCTCAAATTATAACAACCCGCGGAGAGTGGTGCAATTCCTGCGCAATATCAAGCACAGTTACCAGCCTCTGCTGGAGAAGTGCAACAGGATCATCTTGCGCAACATTCCCAGACTGGACGCAGAAAATATCAGCATCATCATGGGGCTGTATCAGTCCTTGCAGTTCAACAACTGTGACTTCAGGCTGGCTGTCAAACAACGACTAACGGAGCTGATCGATTCCAGCATTGACCCCTTCTCCTTCACCAAACTGTTTGTCGCTCTGGCGCCGATGGCCAGTCAGGAGCTCAAAGATGGGTGTGTATCATTATCAATGTAGTGATCCTTAAGTGGAAATCTGAACCCATTTACAGCAGTTCTTGAGTTTCGCATGTCTCTTATGTAATGTCATCCCTCTCAGGCTGGAAAACACTGCGCTCCTGTTGGCGGACGAGCTCAGTGCGCATCAGGCTCTGGCAGTAGCTGAAGCTCTAGAAGAGACTCAGAGCAGGAATCTTAGCTTATTCAACAAGTGAGTTCATATAACAACAATGTATCTGCCAATATCAACTTATTACAGATGTATCAATATTACCATATATTTCTGCTGAAAAATAATTAGAAAGTTCAATACATGAATGACAAAACCGAGATTGATCAAATGTTCTTGACTTTGGAAACCGGCCCATGAAGCCCCTCTGAAGCGTTCAATTGTGTCACATGATCTTCTTGCCGTTTTTCGTGAAATATATGTTCAAAGTTAATTTTTCTGAGCACTTAAAGGACCTCTCTCGCTCACGCCGTGTAAAAAGTTGAGATTGAAAAAATTAATTCTTGACCTTTTGAAGCAGCAGTTTTTCCACCACAAGGTGCATTTATTTAACAACAGTGTTTCTATTACATAGTTTGACATTCAGAAAGTTTATTTTGTAATTGTAAAATATCCTACTCTTTTTTTTCAAATCTAATTACAGGGCTCCTTAAGTGTTCTCTATTGTATTTGTTTATGTGAAAAGACAACTCTCCACCGATGTATATAAATATAATTGAAATATTTGTCAAATGTAATTGTTACTAAATTATTTTCCAGAATTGCATCAGTGATACAAAGGAATCTTCATGTCTACAAGCCAGTGGAGGTGGCCAGAATCACGCAAGCCCTTTTTCTGATGCAATACCAGAACCCAGAACTCTTTACTAAACTACGAAACATTTTAGTCAAGTAAGTGTGTATTTAAGCTAAAAAGGACATTCCGCTTCACTTTTTGATGGAATAAAATGGAGACCGATTACACTTTTATCTTGCAGATTTTTGGAGCGCAGCTTCTACCCCTACGAAGTGACCATGTTGACCCGCGTTCTGTCCATGCTGCCCGGCCCACGGCTGGACGAGGGCGCGATTTCACGGATGCATGCGGTGGTGACCCAGTGCAATCTCAATGACCTCAACACCATTTCTTATGCCGTTGCCAAGTGGGTGCGTAATGATCCCTCCTACCGCCACAACACTCCCAGCAAGTACGTCCGTCTGCTGCAGAGCCTGAACCGCTGCGGGCACGAGAGGCTGCGAACGGCCGACCGGCTGGACTTGGTGCTGGAGGAGCTCAAGTACATCTCGGGAGAGTGGTTTGAAGAAATGCTGCTGGAAGAGACGATGGTCACGCTGAAGAGGATGATGGACCAAATACAGTGGACCAATGTGCCTGAGTTGGCCCTCTTCTTAACCCGAATAAATCACCTCTGCCCTCCCCTGATGGACCGTATCGCCAGCGTTGCTATTAAAGACATTGACAAGGTGCCCTAAGAGACGTCGTAATATGTTAAATCTGCAGTAATTAAACATATGAACTGTGTTTTTTTCTGTTTCATTTTTCAGATTCACCACTCTGCAACATATGCCATCCTGCTACCGTTCTCTGTTCTGAATTATGATTCAGAACAAGCAGACGAGTTGTATGATGTTTGTATTAAGCGCTTCACTCCTCATATCAGTAAGCCAATCAGTTTTACGCATTTGTTGACTTTTTTTTATTCCAAGCGTCCACTCACACCTGTCTTTGTGTTTGTAGGCTCCTTCGACCCACATCTGCTAGTTCTCCTGGCGTACCTTTTGTCCGTGGCCGACTGTTTTTCCGAAGAACTCGTCAGAGAGATTTTCAGTATAGACTTTCTGGGCAAGCTGGATGCCCAATTAGAAAGTATGTCTCCACTTTGCTTGTGTTTTGAAATATCATTTTGTTTTTACATGCATCGGGAGCAAAATACTCCCCTTGAGATGTAATCCCTTCAAGCCTCAATAGAACCAACATAACCGTTGCCCTTTCCTCCTGCAGCTCTACCCGATGCCCTCAACATGCGGACCAGACTGCGCCTCATGGAGCTCAATCGTGCCGTGTGTCTCGAGTGTCCCGAGTTCCAGGTGCCGTGGTTTCATGAGCGCTACTGCCAGCCGTTGCAAAGGAAAGGTAAAAAGAAGCAACGAGAAATGATTTATTATTGTTTTGGTGGGTGTTCAAAATTCCAACAAATCACAAATCTATAACCCTTTTTTTCGCAGGTAACAGCACGGTCAGTCCTGTGCAACAGCAAATCCACAAGATTCTGGGTGAAGTTCTCGGTGGCATTAACTGTGTCCGAGTTGCAGTTGTCACTCCATATTTTTACACCGTAGGTGAGTAATATTGGTAAAATCTCTGTATTAAACATAGATTTAATATTTGATTGCACATTTTCTATTCTATTCTGAAAGAGTCTTTGCGCCTGATGGAAATAGAAGGGTAGCCTTGCAAAGTCAATCTATAGTCAATTTATATGCATGCTATAACTGCTAAATACAAGCCTTACGGTAACCGTGGCGTTATATTTCCATTCAGTAAAAATCTCCAGTTACTCGCCCCCCTAAAAAGAAAATATATTCTCAGGACAGAAGTGTCACGTGACCACATTTGCCTTTTCAGACTTTGAATGCACACTGGACAAACACCTTAAGCCGTTGCCCTACAGCGAGCCCAGCACGCTGCACATCTCAGACAGAGGACAGGTTCACTGGGGGAAAAGCTCAGTGGAGAACATCCGGGATGAGCTGCCACCTGGAGCTCAGCGGTAGGGACACATTAGACAAACATTGTGAATGGAAAAAAAAAAGATCAATAAGTAGACCACTCATAAATGAATTGTATTTGACATCCTGTTTTTACTTGTGGCTCAGAGTTGCTGTGGACTTTCTTGATTCAAAGTCCTTCTGCAAGAACTCTCCACGTATGAAAGGTGAAGCCCTGATGAGAAAAAGACACCTTGAAATTCTGGGATACCGCGTGGTCCAGGTGAGAAGACGTCATTTAAAATGTCATGTGCTGTTGTACTTCTCTTTCACTGAATCATATTTAATGTCCGTGACACTTTTACAGATCCCTCACTTTGAATGGAACTCGATGGAGCTTTCAACACCAGATGCCTGGAAGGAATATCTAAAGAAGAACATATTTAGGGAGCGCTCATCTTGAAGGCCTTATTTATTGAAAAATGGAAGTAATGTTGCATTCAACACTTTGACACGCTTTTTGAGTTCTGGGTTTGAGAATTTTCAAAATGAATGAGTATGTTTATGTATATCAAGTGCTTCTTTTAGTTACATGAAGCTACCTCAATCATGTTGAGTGAGATTGTGTATTATGTGCTTTTGTATTGCAATTTGTATTTCGAATGAAATGTAAAATTGGTTCAAAAGAAATGTGTCAGTGTTGCTCTAACAACATAAATGTTACATCTTCTATATCTTGGTGAGCATTGTATAGAAAGTAGCACCTCTTGTGTACTACACTCCTCTACAGCTGTGACTTATGTGAGCTCTTATCCCAACTGAACCTGGTTAGTTTAATCAATTCTGCTCCGACTCATTATTTGTACAACAAGTGTTTTAAAATGTTTAAGGTTGTGCTACTCATGATTGTGCACAGGGACACAATATTTCTGGGCTTAAATAATATAAATATTTTATGAGCCGTGTTAAAATTCAACAATCAACTAGAAACAATATGATATGGTAATATTGGTAAGAGACAAAGAAAAAGAAAAAAGCCAATTAAAACCATGATACATTTTATTAAGCCACTCAGAAGAGGCAAAGGGGATGTGTGTTACATTAAAATGTTGAATTACAAGAATGAGCCACTAAATAAGAGCATGTACATAATACTTTGCCTACAGCAGTGAAGTCAAAGTGCCTCATATGTCCCTGGACTGTCACAGTTTGGGCATCCGGGCTGCATTCAGACGCATGGTCACACAGGAGGCACCGGCTGCATAACGCATCTCTCTGATGATACCAGTCCACTGGTTCTTGTCATCTTCATACCTGGGGAGGCGGTTAAAATATGTCATTATAATCCACTGCTTGGAGTACGAGGAAAGCTATCGTTGTAAAAGAAAGTGAGCAAGATGACTGTTTCTGAACACACGTGTACTTATAATGCAACAAAATCAACACATACTGCCAAATGTCGAGGATTTCACTGGGTGCACACTCTTTGTTCTCGTTCTCCACCATGGCAAAGCCTCCCAGAGTGTATAACTGCCCTCCGCAGCTCCCCAGGTTGACTGAGCTCCTCTCCTGGGGCAACTCTGTGAAGGGGGACCACCTACAACAAGTTTGTAGCTGTATTAATGTGACATCTCTGTGGTTTGTTTTTTACTATAAGAATATAAAACACATACACTGGATATCTATTACACTGAAACAATATTGTATTTTCTTCCCGTTTTATTTTCTTTTTTTCGGGATGCTTTCAATCTTAGGATGAAACAAGTTATGTTCTCACATTCTGAATTGACTCACGACCAAAATTTGTTTTAATATTATATAAGAACATACATATTGCTATTGAAAGGCAATGTGATTTGTTGAAAAAACATGGAAAATACTAATTTGAGTGTTATTTTGAGGAATACAAATGTTATTAACAGGCAGCATATTTATTTTTTGTATACAGTAACTTGAACTTTTAATATTGACAAATACTGAGTAGTGTGTTTACATTTTTTTAAAGAGTTGACTTTCAAAATATGAAAACTCAGGCTATAATTTTACAGACGGCCTTTGTTGGTGCACAATGGACCGGAGTAGATCCTGAAATGTGCAACTATATGCACTGAATTGGGACATTTTGAATCAATTGCGACCCCAAGAATAAAACTATTTGGATTGTGAGATTACAAAAAAATTCCCACCCCGAGGTTTAAAAGCTGCAACATTTGACTGAAACTCATTTGAACATGGTTAAGTTTCGATTGGGAACAACCAAATAAATATTCATATCAGAATATAATAACCAGCCATGCACAACACTTGAGGGACTTATAATAATAATGATAATAAAGCACTTACTTGTTGGTTCCAAAGTCATAAGTTTCACATGCAGCTATGAGGCCTTCCTCATTGACTCCCCCAGCGACAACAATCTTCCCGTTGTGGATAATTGCCCCGAACAAGGATCTGGGAGTTGTCATGGAGGCCACCTCCTTCCACTCAGATCTCTTGTGGTTGTATGCAAACATCTTATTGGTTGCTTTACTTTAACGAGGAGACAAATAGGATTCCAGAGGAGGGTTAGTGTTATCTGAAAATCATATTTTGACTTAATATGAACGGTTTTGGCATTTAAATCTTACTTGTCATCCGTTTTTCCTCCAATACAGTACACCAGCCCATTCTCAGAGACCACACAGTGGCCGTGGATATTCATGGGCAACTTTTTAGTTTGAGTCCACTTCATTTTTCTAAAAAGGGGAGACAGTATTTAAACTGTAAATATAGGAGCTTTCAATAAGACACATCTCCTGAACGAGCATATCCAAGACGGTCGGTGTACTGAACTTACTCAGTGTCGTAGCACATGACAGTGTCCAGAGACTCATCGGACTGTAAATCTTTTCCTGCGACAGCAAAGAGGAGATTTTCACATTCCCCCACGGCAAACAAACATCTGGGTGAGGGCATGGGTGGCAGAGCGACCCATTCAGCAGTCAGACTGTCGAACTGGAAAGACACGTTTTAAGATATTTTGAAAAACCAAAGGAGGGAATTACTTTTGATGCTTCCAGCACATCTGCAATGTAAATGTAATCTTCATACCTGGTAGAAGTAACACTGCAATGGGTTTCCTTTGTCCTCTTCGTCAACAAACAGCCCTCCCACCACATACAGGATGTTGTTCTTCGATACCACACTGATGTGGTTTCGGGGGATCTGCTCTGACATTGCAGCGAGAAAACATTCGTTCTCCTGGGTGTCATAAGCCACGCTCGCAGTGTCATTGATCATCAGAACCATGTCTTTGGCATACATGCCATATCTGCGCTTATCATTTAGATAGCCGGGCAACTTTCCCTCCTCTCCTTCCTCGTCGTCTTGTCCCTTCTTCTTCTCGGGAAGCTTTCCCGCAAAGGCTTCCTTAATGACTTCTATTTTTTTAAGAAGCTCAGGATCACTCTTAACAAGGTCATCCTTCTCCACCTTCTCCTTGAAGTACTTATCTGGGAGTAAACGGAAACGAATGCACTCAAAGGCCTCCTCTAGGGATTTCACGCGCTTCTCTTTGTCTTTTCGGATCCACCTCATGAGGGTCTCAAACACCACTTCCTCTTTTTCTACATTCAATGCATCAGCTCCAATAATGGCAAAGAGTTCAGGCGGAGCGAGCTCTAAGAAATCCTCGTCCTTGGCTATGGTCTCAAACCGATCTGCAATGTGATCTCGAGCTGCCAAGGCCAGTCTGGTGCTGGCCAGCATCAGCCCCAGCCTATAGATGGAAAGGCAGTTTTTCTTCGACAGCCCCTTCTGGAGATAATTCACACAAACTGTGAACACTGAGGGGATCTGGAGGCGATGGGCAGCGGCCAAAACATCCTGCACATTGTTTTCATTGATATCAATCTCTGCTGAGTACATGTAATTTACAATGGCCTCCATCACATTGGGATCCATGTTCTCCAGAACAACCTCCATTGTATCCATTTCTTTGCCATCTGCTGAGAAGTACAGCTCCCGGAAATAAGGACTACAAGCTGCCAGTATGAGGCGATGGCAGGGTATGCTTCTGTCTCCAACCTTTAGGACGCAGTCAATTAACTTGTTCTCATTCAGGAGCTCTTTGAGTCCATCCTGCAGCAAAGTGCTCTGAAACAGGTGGAGATCTTCCCTCATGCTTTGGGGATCCATTCTTTTAGGACAGGAAGTGGATGGAGGTGTTCCCGACCGACCGTCCTGGCTGGTGAAAACAGAGAACTATAGACAGCCAGGTCTGAAGCCACTTTAATAGAACTGTGCCCTCTCTAAATATAACCAGCCAACCCATCCATGAAGAATTCAAGTTGGCCAAACAGGAGAGCTCAAACAGCTGTCATAGAGTAAAAACAACTGTGGAGCCTTGTCACCCTGGTGATTCATAACAATATTGTTGTATATGGCCACAGAAATAACCTATGAGCTTTATATTTTATGTTCACTTGTCTATCTAATCAGGTAAAATATATCATTTTAGAGAAACACAGCAAAACACATGAACATAAGGCAGGACTATTTGTTCCAGCTCTAAATGTGTTCACAGATAAGCCTTTCATTTAATACAAGTCTGTGTATTCTGGAGACATCTACACGTGGAGTGAGTCATGATTCACTGATAGTAATGACCAGTGATCAGTATTTGTTTGTGACACATCCACAGGGGAGTTATCTAACAAGAAGACAGGCTCAGTGAACAGCTGCTACCACAGGAGGTGACAGTTTGTCCTCTTTTCAGATTTTTTAAATACTTTGGCCCCTTGTGCAGTAATGTATTTAGCCAGAGATCATTGTGTTATTTCCACATACAAATAACTGTGTGAGATACAGTATAAACCTACTGCTTTCCTGTTATTGAAAGGTAAAAAAAGAGACTCTTCAATATCTATTTAAATGCGTTTAATAACTTTAAAACTGCATTGTTTTTTTACATTCTAGCCATTACAAGAAACTGTTTTATACAATATCCTCACAATAAATATGTCATTTCATGAAATAGTATCAATGCATAAACTTTTAACATGAGCTAAAAAAAAAAATAAAAGTTTCCTATTATTTCAGCCCATGACTTCCCACAGCCCTTGAAGTGTGAAGCCGTCCTTCAGCTTCTCAACAGCGAGGCCCAGCTCCTCGGAGAAAACAGGCTCACGGTCTTGTTGCTTTGGAACGTCAGTAAACAAACAAACAGAGTTAAACACAATGTATTTTACACTTATAGCTGGTGATAAAAGTAATTGTGAGCCTTTACCTTATTTCCATCAGCAAAGTAAGCCTGTGGGGAAGCAACACACACAATTCACACATTGAATAAGAGGAAAGTGGGATATGTCGTCTGTGATAAGAGGTAATTGTTGTCTGATGAGCACTGGCAGCATTCTTTCATGTTTGCTCATTAAGCTGAAGGGCATTAGCTGGCAGCTATTCTGAGAGTCTGGAAACAAAACCATTGACTCCCAGAGGGGTGATGAGTGTAACTCACAGTAAAAGCATCAGTCTGCTCATCGGGCTCAATTTCCACGTCATCAGGAAGCTGTTCTACTGTCAGCTCTTCCAACGGCTGGGGCTGAAATCATTGTTAGGACAAACAGCGCCATGACAACAAGATCAGATGAACTGATGACAAACAACAATTATGGGAATGTCAATAGAACTAATTTGCTTTGAAAATGGCATACTAATAAAAACAAAACAGACATGTAGGGTATTTTAGAGTTGGTTTATTTATAGCTTTAACAGCTTACCCTTTCTGACATGCTTTAATGTTATATGGTTGAGATGTGCAGGGTCATTGATCCTAATATTATGCTTGGATGCCTACCTTTTCTTCCATTTCATAGTCCACTCCAAAGATGGGGTTGGTGGAGTACACCTTATGCAATGAGTTGATTTCCTTCAGTGCGTCTTGAAGCTTATCCACTGGGTCGATCTTAAACCCAAGCACATAGCCACCACTCTACAAACCAAAGTATTGGTTTATTACTCACACTACATATTATTACAAGTATTACATAATTATATTGTGATCTGTTCAGTTGACTGTGACTCAAATGGCAGATTTTACCTGGCGTGAACTCTCTATCACCAAAGCCAATCCAAACTTTGAGTCTCTTATTCTGATAGACCACTTGAGGGGAAAAGATGAAAGCAATCAAACAATATACACAAGGCAACTAAAAGAGAAATAGCACATGGTTTTACAACAGACACAAGACAATTTGTTACAGATCATGTGCAAGGGTATAGTGGTGTCTGCCTATGACTTAAGTTGAACTACCTCAATAAAAAAAAAACACACACCTGTTAAAACAAAAAGCTGCAGGAGCTCAGAGCTGCTGAGAAGAGTCACGAAACAAACTAAAACAGGATAGAAAATCACAAAGGCACCTCATGCCTCCTGCTGTGTAGATGTACACTATGCCAACCTAAAAGTAGCTCATACTAGAATTGTGTCTTTGTTGTTGTACTTTTTGGTGCAATATAATAGATGCTGTGTATGTTTATTAGGACATTATGTAAACAGGGCTGGTCCATAATACTTTCAGGGACGAGCCCAAGCTACCAATATGATTATCGACATGACAGTATCTGAGTTTCAAAATATACCATGAATTAGCAAACGAAAAAAGAAAAGGGAGAATCCAGTTTTTAAGAACCGATCAAAAAGGTAAATACCTATATTTGCCAAGCAGAACTGTGTGCTCATTTCAGGTAGAAAGTGAGGACTAGTTTGGTAATATTATTTGTTGTATTACTTACAATCTGAAGGTAAGGAATGCTGACATTGAAGCTCTCGTTCATATTGGCATGCCACACAATACGAACATTAGTGATAAAGAAGGTGCCAAGGTTACCCTAAAAGAAAAGAAAAAGAAACTCAGTTACACACATTACAAACAAATTATCACCAGTTAACATATGAAATTTAAAGAGTACGCTTCCAGTATTAGTTTCAGACTCTGAACATCGTATTTAAAAGGAGGGAAAGCACTTGTTATATTCCTAATTAACATTTCATAGAACTGTAATGCTCATTCATAAAATTATTTTAAATTAAAATATTCCACCTTCATTCACTTGGGCTATGAAATTTAACATTTTAACTTTGTAGAGCTAGTTTAGTTTAGTTTGGTCTGCGTAATACAACTCTTAAGTGAACTGGAAAATGCTAAATTTATGAAAAACCTGCTGACAGACATAACTGAAGCACCCGTACCTGATCACTGGATAAATTCCAAACTCCATTAATTTTATCATACACTTGCTCCCGAGGCAAGAGTCTCAGCTGCTTATTTTGAATGAGAGCGGCTCGCAATTTCAAGTCTCTGTACATTTTAGATGTCTCGTAGGCTCTATAACAAAACAAAAACAAAAGTATTTAGTATGACATACATCTTATGTAGAATGTAATCAGAGAGTTTAACACAGCATTGTTTTACCTGTGGACAGCAATAACAGAAGTAAAGAGCCGTGGACTTCCTGGAACCACATTGGTGAAAATGAACTCAAATCTTGTGTTGTTGGACTTTGTCAAGATGTAGAGCGCTTCTGTTTGGCCTCTCAATTTCTGGAAAATAGCAATCAATTAATTAATGAGTATTATCATTTGTGAAGTTCTCATTTATTAATTACTTTGCATACTTCAATCGCAACAATGTTGCTGTTATTGGCTTTGCCCTTGCATTGATTGGATTGAAACTTTTTTCCAATTTAAAATTGGGAAATAAAAAGACTCAAGAGACAGAGTTTGAGGCAATCGAACATTTGTTTGGTGCCTGTCATATACAAAGTACACGTGATGTGTATAAGGAAATGTAAAATAATTATGCTCAAATACACTGGATTATGTATTTGTTTTCATTTATGTTTGTAATGTATGGCCATATGTACAATCAAAAGGTTTACTTACTGAGTTCGCTGTCCTTGTTGTGATGTTAATGATGGAGTTGTAACCCACAGCTGGGAAAAAAAGATTTGCATTTAGGTTGGTGAAATTTGTTGTATGGTTCCATACTCTCCTAATCATCTTTACTCTGTACTTTGTTGACATGAACTTGGAAATGCAAGCACTTAAAGTAAAAAAGAGCATTACGATATAAACCTCCCTCAGGGGTCATCTCTTATATTATATTGTTTAATGGTTAGGCTCTTATTCTGTTTCTCAGTAGGCTTTTCATAATTAACGTAAAGCACTCAATATTACTTGTAGAGCTCATTTATTGAAACACTTTAAGAACAAGTTGATTGAACACATAATGACATGAAGACATTAGCTTCTCATCAACAATAAAATAATGTTTGACTGAATTATTATGAAATACGGGTCATTCATAAATATCTTTAGTTTTGCTTAGGGTTTTAGCAAAAATGAAAAGTAAAAGGATGTACCTACAATACCTACAATTAACCCTACAATAAAAACGGTTTATAGATTTAAAAAAAAAAAAAACATTTCCATATTTTAATTAAGGTAATGAAATGCCCTGCACTTCCAAGAGAGGGCAGACATATTGAACATGTGGAAACAGAGTAAAACTATAACAAAACAAAACAAACATGTAACTAATCCTAAAGGTGTACTCACACAAATTGACTCTTGGCAGGGCCAAAGAATGCCAAATGATCCTCAAGTTAGTTACCAACAGTCGTCCTGCAAAATATATCGGACATGATCACATATTAGGTGACCAGCACACACAAGGCTGCCGAGATAGTTTTAAACTATAGTTACTTTATAGTCTTAACTACCTCGATCTCCGTTATTTCCTTTCGTGTCTTCTATGGAGTCCAGACAGTCGATGAGTGCTTCTCCTGGACGTGTTTTCATCTGTCTGTGTACAGGAAGGATTTCCAGATTGATAACTGATAGTTGTCGTGCTTAATAGTATTACAGCTGGTTAAGTTACAGTAAAGCTAGAATTACGATGACGGTAATATGACGGTAATGATTAACTTATATGACATGTTTTTTTCTGAAAACAAATGATTGGGGGAACCGTGCAGTCTTGTATTAACATCAGTGAGTTACTGCATACCTGTATAACTGAATACCTGTAACATACCTTTGGCTATAAGAAGGGCCAAGTAGCGTAACTGAGCTAACTAGCTAGCTAGTTTAGCTAGTTTGCACGATGGTGAAGTACAACCTATTTGAGTGAAGTGACTTACTGTGCTGTTATGTCGAAGCGAACATCTCTGTCCTCCCAGAGAGCATCTAAAACAGATGACATGACTGCAGGTAACAACCCCCTCGGCGTAGTTTATTCGCGTTTACTAGCGTTGGTTCTCTATCTAAGCTAACCGCAGTCTGGCTAATCTGAAGCCGCTCTAGCGTCACAATCACCATGGTAACAGACGGGAACCAAAGAGGACAATATTGTGGACCTGTTCCCAATCTCACAAGTTGTGAGTTGTGTTAATTATATAAAATAACTAACTCATAACTTATTCACGAACTACTCTTCTGCCAGTGAGAACTATATTATGAATGTAATTGTATTGCAGGTGCTGTGTCACTTCCTATAAGGCAGCGAGGTCCCTCTCAAAAAGGGTTAATATTGTCACTCTAACTTACACTATGAACATGCTTACAAATCACAAAATTAATAATTTACATTTATTTATTTCATATTTGCATTGAATAGTGTTGTCATTAGGCCCTTTTCCATTCAATTTTTTATTTTTATTAATTGACTCGTCTTAATAACAAACATAACAATGGCTTTGTTCTGTTCAAGTGTATTAATAAGCCATAACAAAGCTAGTCATCATACCCAAAAGCTGCTCAATAGAATTCCGCTGTCATACATTTTTTTTTGTAGACCTGTGTTTCCCCTTCTGTGACATGTCAGAATGTCTGCTGGGAAAAGGCCAGCCAAATATTACAATAAAGAGATGTTTGTACTTTTAATAATTGAAACTGGCCCTTGCTTTGGGAAAAGGCCATTTGACTGTGAAGAGGAAACAAAAAAACCTAATGCTCTAATTAAGACATGTCCTAAAAAGACCTACCAATTAAAGTGGTAATTACATACTCAGAGAGAATATAAGACATACGACATACTTCATTTGAATAGCACAATGTGTGAGAGGGAAACTACATGAAAAAGAAAATACATTTGTTTTAAAGTTCGATTTAGCTCATTTTCGTCATTCAGTCATGCAATGATTCTAATGGATTAATAATAAAAAATAAAACATGTTATTTTCCTTAATAAACACACACAAACCAAAACAATTTTACATTTTATTCTTAAAAAAACATATAAAACATGTATTCAGATATAGATACACTGCCCAAATAGACAGACCTTTAATGGATGGAGTGCAAAAAAGCCTCAATCTTCATCATAAGATGGCGATCGCAGTAGACCTCTGACAACAGTACTCAGAGAGAATTGGCTCATTATTACAGCTGCCAGTTATAGCCAAGACAAACACATCGTAATAACAGCAAACACAACGCACACAGAAGTTGTCATATTAGTACATAATTTCAACACAAGGTATGTAAAGCATGTGACTCATAGAGGTATAAGAATGATCTACAGGTTCATTTTAAATTGTATTGAATTGATTTTGAAACTCAGGGCAGCCAAATCCTGAATAAAGCATTTCTTCTGGTTTCACTGAGGTAATAAAGTCTGTTTTTAGAAGTCTAAAATCTCATTAATTCACATGTTAACAGTCTTTGACAATTTGATTCAGTTGGTCATGACTTTTTAGCACTGTTTTGCTATTTTATAAAAAATGCATTTGTGTGAGGACAAACGTTTTCAAAAAGTGCATGAAATTATTTTCTGAACCCGACAGGCATAATGCATCACAAAATAAGGAACAGCAGATTGTAGAGTAGTAGAGTCCACTTTCTGATGTCCTTGTCTCCTGTTATCCTGCTGGAGACAAGACAGGAACATGTTCAGTTATGAATGTGAATGAAAAGAGAATGTGCACATTTGCTGTTCAAAATCTACAAAAGTTACCTGTTCTGAATAGAACGCAAGTCTTCTTGCATTCATCCTCTGTTTCGTAACGGTTGTCATTCCCACCGCAGCCTCCGTACCAAAACTGTGCACAGGCATTGGCCTGCTTGTCATAGTACCAGTAGATGTTATAGTCTCGGCAGGTGCCTTGGTCCAAGTTATGGTCACAGCGAGGATCAAGAACACGGGACTCTGAAAAGGAAATCCTGTGTGAGATGCATATTTTTCAAAGAATGTGAATAGGCCTTTTTCACAGCGGATATTTTGACATACATGGCATATAGCTCATTAGTAAGCACAGGTGTTACTAATAACATTGATGATGTCTCCATTCTCTTCATGTATTCCAGTAAGGCGTGACAATGAGTCAGTGTGCACAACACCAGGACCCTGAAACCAAAGCAGCTGAATACAATTCAGCCATCGTTGATTTGTCTGAATTTGAATACAACCTGTGTTTTTCCGACTGGGAAATGTCAAAAGGTCCTCTGTGAAAAAAGTCCTGTTGAGCTGGAGTGCAGTACTTACCTTCAGACAGGACTTGTCTCACCACTGGCTGCAACCGTTCCAAGTTTAAAGATGTAACTGAGCCCAGTGTTGACACAGATGATGCAGATGAGGATAAAGATGCAGAAGCAGATAAGACGGCCTCATTGGAGACAGAACTTTCGCTCACATGCGATAAAGATGTGGTTTTGTTAACTACAGGTACACCAGCTACAGTATTACCAACCCGTGCTTGGGCTCTTAAGTCTAAATCTTCACCTTCATCATCTTCCACCACCTGGAGTAAGACGAAAACATAAAATGTGTCACCGTTGTGATGAATTTGGCACCATCCATGAAGAAAATGACAACAGTATACTTTACTTAAAACATAGCAAAATTAATTTTCAGACCTGAATAGGAAGAGGATCAGCACTGATGGGCAGAGTGAACGTGTCTCCGCGCCCTCGGCTATTGGTGCGTCTCTGATTTTGAATTTCCTCTTGGAAATTGTGACCATTTTCGGTGTTCCCATATTCATTATTTCCATAACCATAACCATTATTGCCATAGCCATTATATCCATTGGTATCATCTCCATTTACATTATTGCCCTTAATACCATGCCTATGGCCATTGTAGCCATTCCAGTGCCCATTTGTAATGCGATTGTAAATGAGGGCGCCATTTTCGTCTTCACAGAATTGGCTGACGAGTTTAGACTCTAGTGCTGAAAAACACATTTAGAAATCAGTTAGGCACTTAACAACCACTCAGCTGGGAGCAATTATATCTATATATGTTAATGAACACACTACTGAAGGCATGCTATATATAACATTTGACTGTGCATATCACCTGGTAGAGTATTGAAGTCATCAATAAGGTACATGTGTTCGCTGTCGGGGTCAGAGGCAATGAGGTTGAGTTCTTGCAGGAACTCCATCTGCGTAGGATCAGAAGAATTGACAATCCCCAGGGCGTACATCTCAATGTTTGCAGCGTGAGCTTCCCTCACAGCGATGTCAAGTTTGACAGACTCTCGTTTGTCAGTTTGACCATCGGTGATGACGATGGCTACTTTCCTGACTCCAGGCCGAGCGCTGAAGAAAGCCTCCTGAGTCGCCTTTCTGATGGCGGTGCCAGTGTAGGTGCCCTCACCCATGTACGACATTTTCCAGATTGCCTGCTTGACATCTTGTTTGCTCATGTAGCGAACCAAGTTGAACTCCAAATGGACATCCAGACTGTAGAGGACCAGTCCAATTCTGGTGGCATTGCGTCCAACTGTGGTCCGGTCGACCAACCTGGTGACAAAGTCCTTGATGATTTCAAAGTTCTCGGGGCCGACACTCTCTGAGCTGTCAATGACGAACACAAGTTCCATCGGCCGTTCTTTGCACTTGATGCCACATCCTGAGAAAAAGGAAACGTGTTTACCTAGTGCGCAGCAATTGTTACTGCTCTTGAACATTGTGGCCTATTTAAAATGATAACGTCAGAATCTGAACCAAAACAATAACATTAAACTCCTTTCCTACTTTTTCAGAATTTGGCTCGACATTTCATCTCAGTTGTCAGTTCAAAGTAACTGCTAGTAGATATATCAGATCTCTTTGCACATTTTACATTTCCACATGTGTTGCCCGTGATACCAGCTACTTATTAACCGTTAAAACCAATAAACAGACTTGTAATCTTACCACAGATTTCTTTGATCAGCTTAATAATGTCCTCTCTCTGAAAATGTAAGAATATTTATATTTGTACAAAATCCCTTTAATCTATTAAATGTTCAATCATTAGTTGAATTGATGAACCTACTGTGAGGCCTTGGTCTCCTTTTGCTCCTGGCCTTCCCTGGGATTGGAGAAAAATTGAGAACAATATTACAGTTAGCTTCATTGAGACTTCACATTGCCAGTTTGAGTATTTATTTCAGGAAGTGAGGAAGTTTTTCTTACTGCTTCACCAGAGACTCCATGATCACCCATGTCACCTTGTATACCTTTCATTCCCCTTTCACCGTGTGATCCACGATCCCCCTTCAACAAGGCAATTGTAGATGATCAGACAGAGACTATCATATATCAATAAAATGTTTAGTAGATTTGTGTACATCTCTTACCTTAGTACCAGGAAATCCATCTCCCCGAGGCCCTCTAGGCCCAGTCATACCTTGAGATCCTGGCTCACCCTGAAATTAGATTTATTGAATCATACGGAAACGTTCCACACTCTCAGTAGATCATAAATCATTCTTATGTTTTGTCCTGCAGCTAGTTTGTTCCGTAACATGTCAACACCAAATACAGGTAAGTATACATCATATTGCTTCACTCACTTGCTGTAGACAAATATGAATTCATCTTGTTAATAAAGAGCTTGTAAAGTGCTTGAAAGATAGTGATTATATAAAACAGTGGTAACAGTTACCTTCGGGCCTTGAATACCTTCTCCTGAAGGTCCAGCTGGACCGAGAGGTCCTGCCCTCCCAACCGTACCCTTGAAACAAATGTTTAAAAGTCATCACACCGCTTCTGCAAACTTGCATAATATAGTAAATAAGCATAGGGCAACTGCTAACCTCATATATTGCCAAATGTTTAGTATGTGTCGTTATTAGCTAGGATTCAGATTTGAATATTGATTATAATTCGATTAAGAGGGTTCTTACAGGTGGTCCTTGTAAGCCCTCTCCAGGTGGACCGGATAAACCTGGCAATCCCCTAAAGCCAACATCCCCCTGAAACAGACATGACATTATCAAATGCACCATTATTAAAACAAAAACAAACATGCACATGCAAAAACACAAAACAACCTAAAAACATGTAGACACAAACCTTGGGACCAGGAATTCCTACTCCTTCTGGACCCGGCTCACCTTGTAATCCTGGCAGGCCTGGAGGACCCTAAAATAAGTTCTGAAATTAGTTTCAACCGTTCCAGCTTAAATAGGTTTAACTAGATGCAGAAATTGAATTTGCAAAATGTTGATGAAACAAACCACAGGGCCGGGGATGCCTTCGCCTTTTGGACCAACTGAACCTGTTAAACCCAGATGGCCGCGATCACCCTGTTTCAAAAAAATGTTGTGATGAAGACCAATATCATGTTAATTAGAACAATAAATTAAGATTAAGAAGACCGTAAATGCTTCCAGCATTCACATGCTCTAAAAATATTCCAGTGTTTACAGTACCTTTGGACCAGGTAATCCATGGCCTGTTTCCCCAACAGGACCAGCGGGGCCAGCGGGGCCTACATCCCCCTGGAGACAATAAAGTCACAGTGTTGATTTGTGGCAACAATTTTAAAACATGACGGCACATCAGAATCTATCTGGCAGCTCTTCTGGCTGCCTGCTACCTGTCTACCTCGATGCCAAAATCTGTGTTAAGACACAGTTTGATGATGATTACATTTATTTACCTTTGGACCTGATATGGATCGTCCTGGCTGTCCCGACATGCCCTGCTGGCCTGATATCCCTCGTTCACCCTGTGAGGGGACATTTGGCAAGAGACTTAAGATCCAATTCATGTCTTTAGTGCAACAAAACTACAACAAAACTTGTTTTTTGGCTCTATTCAAATTAGTGTGGCATAAATCCCCTACAGCAACATATTCATTTACCTTTGGTCCAGAGGGTCCAGAGATCCCAGGAGGCCCATGTAACCCACGGATGCCTCTCAGACCCTGGTCACCCTGGGAGGGATTTTAGCACACATTATCTGATTACCTTTGTTGTTTGTTGTATACATTTTGACAAACACATAGATACATAATCCAAATCATACCTTCTCCCCTTGAGTGCCAATTCCTTGTGCTCCCTCAGGGCCTCTTAAACCAGGTAAACCAGCCTCCCCCTAAGAGAGGGAAGGTAGATAAGACAGAAGCAGTCAATCAGCTGTGGAAAATAATTTTGGAAATAATCAATGTGTTTATTGAAAACTGGATGGACAAACAAAAGGAAGGTAGAGTGGATGTTTTCCCCAGAGTTGGCATAATGTACTGTTAATGTACTTTACCTTCTGCCCTTGAGCTCCATCCTCTCCTGGAAGACCAGGCAGGCCACCCAAACCAGAGGCTCCAGGATCTCCCTGTGGCAGTAGAATGGTATTATTTGATATTCCATGGATTCAGTACATTAGCACTCAATATATGTTAACTATACAGACCATAAATACAGTGACTTGTTTACCTTTGGACCAGGCTCACCAATGCCTCTCTCCCCCGTGGCTCCCTGCTCTCCGGGTAAACCTTGGTCTCCCTAGAATAGAAATAGCATGACAACATGGGTCATTACGAGAAACGTGGAACAGACGTGGAGGTTCTGCACTTGTTTAGTATGTTGTTGGACCAGTTTATTGTTCAGCTACACATCTTATCTTTGATAATGTATAATATATAAACATTATGTCCTGTAAACAATTGCAAATTGGATGTTGTATCTTTATTATATTTTATTTAGTAGCTACATTTCATACAGCAGCTGTTTTAACAAACCTTTGGTCCAGCTAAACCTTCTCCTGGATGTCCTCTGCCTCCTGGTGGACCTCTCGGACCCTCGACTCCCTGAGCAGTAATAAAGATTAGAAGGCTTGCAGAGTGTCCTACTAATCTATGTCCTGATATGGATATACTGTAGATGAAGATATTTTGCTGACCTTTTCTCCCTGTATGCCTGCTCCGGCCAGTCCAGTTGGCCCTGGAAAACCTGGAAGTCCCAAGTCCCCCTGAAAATTAAACACCATAGTTGGTTTAATACGAAGGTTTCATCTCAGTGACCTTGACAACATAGGTGTTCAAACGTTATATATATATATATATATATATATATATATATATATATATATATATATATATAATCAATACCTAGTCCGTCATTAGTAACACCTCCTTTGCCTACCTGCTATGATTTGGAGTTGTTTACCTTCATTGACTAACTTGTTGCTTAGCTTATTTATAAAGAAATATAAAGCAAACTGCCTCTGCAGGTTGCTTTTGGTCAATAAAATGTATACTTGGACACTCAACTGTGAGGTACTCTTGTCAATAGAAACCTATGCATAAATACTATTTTGGGAAAAAAGAGTTCAGATGATTCATAAATTACATAAAGACTACATAAATAATCCTTTCAAGTACAATCGTTGATCCGTAAATGTTCCATTGCACTGTTCAACAGTTAGTGCTAAAAGGCCAAGAAACACACAAATAAGCTATATAATTCATTCTAGTGCTCCAAGATGCCATCTTGACATTTAAACTCCCTCCTGAAGAGCCTTTGTTGTGTAAACTTGAGGGTTTGCAGTATATTCTCTTTGTTACATGATATATTTATAACCCACCCTTTCTCCTTTGATTCCTGCGCCCTGCTGGCCCCTTGACCCCCTCGGTCCAGTGAGCCCCCGTTCTCCCTGTGGAACAAAACCAGGTTATTTCTGTCAGTAACATCACAGCCACTTGCCTTTGGGTCACAGCCAAGTCTGCATTGTTGTCAGCAAAGAGAGTGTGGAAGAAGAGCATGTTGGCTCCTGTTATCCCCTTGTGATTGATACAAAAGGATTGTATGCACAAAGAACACAACCGTTTTTTTCTTTATGGCACTTCTTGACTGCATGAACTTTTTCCAGAGCCAGTGAATCATAAAGTGAAGTGATTGCTTAAGGGAGCCGCCTCAGCAATATCCAAGTGTAATGAAATGCATACATGCAGACCTGGTCATGCCAACATGATGTCTGTTTGTGTGTGTGGAGAAGGGAGGGTTTGTTCACCTCTCACAGAAGCACGCTGTCAGCAGAAGAGTAAAATATATAACTTGCTTGAAGACATTTCCAGTTTTTATTTTCTAAGAGCTTTCCCCAGAACAAATAAAAGTGCATGTATTTACGGAGAGTCATATAATCCTGTTTACCTACTAAATATTAGACCACTCACAAATGTTTTAGCAGATGACAGCTGTGTGCGTTCCCATAATCTTCCCTCTAATTACTTTACTGAAATTGCATTACTGTACTGCTCATCAATTAAAAGGATATCTACAGTCCCTTATTTTGTATTGATGTCAGGTGGACATTATGTTACAAGGTGGCCCTGAGAGCTCAAAGCTAACAGCAAACTAAGAAAATACAGACAACAATGCACAACACAAGCAAAGGAAGAATCAACACATTTTAACACAATTTAACATTCATTAATGTTTTTCGAGGCATTTCGGCATTACTTCATCAAGAAATTACTCGTTGTTATTTAATTACGTAAGGTGTTGAGACTATTATTTTCTTAGCAGAGCATTGTGGTGTGTTTAGGATTTCACCTCGACAATGTTACTATTGTTTTGATGGGTTCTCTGATGATCGGCTCAAAATAATACCTTTGATCCGGGAAACCCCTCACCATGGGGTCCTTTTCCCCCTTGAACACCTTGTTGTCCTTGAGGTCCCTGCAAACAAAGCCAGAGTGCACAATGTGTCACCCAACCAGGGCTCAGGTCAAAGTACCTTTGTGGTTTGCTTTCTCAACCGATCCCATTTGCGACTGAAACAAATCTGGTCGTCACGGACACAAAAACATTGAACACTGAGCAATAGCACAGACTGTTTCCTCTCAACTTACAGGAAGACCGGGTTCACCCACTCCATGGGGACCGGGAGGACCTGTTTGGCCCTGGAATCCCATGTCACCCTGCAGATTAATGAAGTAACTTCATTTAATAAAAGAAACTCGAAGACTAACAGATCATCAAATAAACAATAATAAAATACAAGAAAAATATTCAGAGGATAATCCATAACATCATTTACTTTTGGTCCAGGAAGTCCAACGCCAGTTTCCCCCTGAATGCCTGAAGAGCCAGGTGAGCCACGTTCACCCTGTGATCACAAATATAACACTGAACATAAGTGGGCATTGGAGCTTAAATCTGTATCAATATAGCAAAAGCACATGAGTCCTAAACCAGTATATGACTACATTGCTTTTGTTTTTTTGTAATCTTTTTAGCCTCTGTATTTAAAGCTTTAATGTTATTAATTTATTGTTTAATTAAACACTATGTTGCACCCCTGAAAAGCACTACCTAACTCAAAACTGAATTTAATTGGCTACATGCATGCATACGTGCAAGTAACATGCTTCTTTGAAGCTGAAAATGATCTTTAGTGTAGTGGGCGAGATATTTGATCTCTTCCTGCAGGTTAGGACAAATAGGAGCTAAAGGCTGCTGTAATGTCTCTTCATGAGTTATCGTTCATGTTATTCATGCAATGCTAATTTGATTGTGAGGACTGTGGAGTGAGAGGCACACTTAGGATTTCACTTATTGTGTGGAGTCTTTTGAGAAGCATCTCCACAGTTTATACTCCATGGGGACCACCACGGGTCATGTTAACCTTTGCAGATGCTTCCTACATGTCTTTACATGGCGTGCCACCGAGCAAACATAGACTTTTCTTGTATGTTATTAACTGCAGGTCTTGTTGGATATACTAACAATGCTGGAGGCACTTCCTAGTCTGTATTTAGAAACAGGATACAAGGAGAACATTAAGAGAACCTGTAGTGAAATATGTTGCTGAGAGCTCATCCCTGTTCTGGTAAATAATAGTAATGATGGGGAAGATTTGGCTCATTGCCAAGTGTTCACACAGGGGTTTATTACCAGACAAGCAGGCCTGTGGGCTGCACAGTAAAGACCAGGGTGGTTAAGCTCTGACCCTAGTTTAAACTTATCATAAATGGAAAAGGAAAGGTCACAGCAGACGTGCACGATGAGGCAAGTAAAAGTTGTTCAAAAAGGGGCTGACCTGCTTTCCCTGAAGGCCCTCGGGTCCAATGTCTCCTTGTGGTCCTGGTAACCCCTGGGCAGAAACATTATACAATACAAACATTAATTAAGAAATATCCAAAAACATTAGAATATGTGTGTGTGTGTGTTTGTTTCACATGACCTGGTGATTTTTGCAGCTATTTGAATTTTTTTTTAAAGGCCATTTTCCTTTGAGAATTTACTAACACAAACAAAAGTCCAATGAGTACTTCTGATAAAATGCAGAATGTCGTCAGAATGCCAAGATTTGTTCGTCTCTTTGTCAAAATAATATGATGTGTTAACTATTAAAGACAATAATGTTAAACATATATATTGCATATTTTACGACCGACATTTTACTGACCTGCAGACCTCTAAGTCCTCTTGTTCCAACGGGACCCTCCGGACCCTGAAGCACACCACACAGGGAAGAAAAAGGTCATAAGATCATACACAGCACGTGCAGTAAGTATGAATTATCAAACAGGGAAATATATATAATGTTCAGTATGTGTTGTGTCAACAGTGGAGTTGTACCCTGTCTCCTTTGATTCCTGGAGTGCCACACTCACCCCTCTCACCCTGTGTAGAAATTACAAGTATTGCACCTGCTTGTATAGTCGCTAAAGAAATTAAATGTTATCATTGTCATTAATCTAAATCACATACCATCTCTCCTTTGTAACCTGGTTTTCCCTTTAAAAAAAGAAAGAATGAGATGTATGTGTTAACAAACTAATGAGACAGTAATTCATATTTTCTTAATTTGGTCATAAATAGCGACATTTACCTCAGCACCCTCACGCCCGAGTAGACCACTTAGTCCTGCTTCACCCTGATATGAAATTACACAGACTCATTATATCAGTGAATATGACTTACAGCCACTGTAAAGTAAAGTACCTGAACACAGAATACATGTTGCAGTAATAAACAGATTAAGAAACAAAAATAAAAGACATGGACAAATTAAACATCTTTCCCCTAATGTAACAACAACATTATTATAATGAAATCCTGAACACATGTTATACTAATGTGTAGAAGCACTGTAAACCCAAAACAAAAATGGATTTGAGATCAATAATAATCTTATGAGTGTCTGGGTAAGTAAGAGGCCATCACAGATAATAATATCGGTAGAGTTCATTCCCCTATTTCTTCATGAGCACTTTAGAGTTAGTTTCTTGATTTCATCCCAAAACTCACCCTTAGGGACAGATCATTATCCTTTTGCACTAAATTTGTAAAAAATATTATTATATATTACTAAATGATAATCATATATAATAATTAACATGTCCTAGATTGCATGTGTCTATTACTATTATGAACATACATTTTTTAAAGTTTTAACAGACAGCCTGACAAGTTTTTCCAAAATTTGAAACAAGAATTTAGGTGTGGAGAACTTAGGAAGTATTATATCACACCTGAAGGGGCCCGCCAGCTAAGACATTAGTAGCCCACATGTCCATCAAAAAGCACACACCTTTAGCCCTTTAAGCCCCGAAGCTCCATCATCTCCGGAGCGACCTTTTTTGCCCTGGAGAATGAAACAAAGTCAGGATTAAGGTGATTCATTTCTTCTAACTGACATTTTGCTCACCTCTTGGTGTCCACATTGGGAGTTTTTTCACATGGCATGTACATGTTGAGCATCGTTGTTCTATGCTACAGCACAGGATGTATCGACTTTAGAAGGCTTGAACTCTGTGATGTGAATAGTAAACTCATCATTTGGTTGTGTCAAAGAATTTAACCTTTTACACCCCAGCCTATTTTTTTAGGATTCTGCTCAAAAAACATACCCAAACTAAAAAAGGGTGTATCTCCTCTACCACAAGGGTTATTTGAATAATGTTGGTGTTATAATAAAAGTAAACACGTGTGAGAATACTCCAGATGTGTAAATATCAGCCTATATGTTACTAGTTAAGATTAAATGAAGATGGCACACAGCACAAATTAAAAAAGTTACAGGTTCGTCTCTGTACAAAACACTTACTATTATGATTATCTCTTTGGAATGATGCAGCTAGTAGTTTTTTTCCCCTCAGCATTCCTCAGAGTGTAATTCGATATGGCATACAAGTATGGATGGTAACCTGTCAGCACAAAAGTTTAAGCTTGCACGTCTTACTCTAATGGCCATGAAGACCATCGGGGGATAAAGAACATCCCGTTCTTCAGTCTTTATATGAACTGTGTGCTCAGGGTGGCACAGAAGACCCAAAATACAATCTAAACCCAGAAGTCATAAAGTCAAAATAAAATGCAATAATTTTAGTTGGGCACTAAGATATTGCGATTTAGTTCTTTTTTTATTTGGTTTGATACCTAGTTTTAATTTCAATTGAAGCTGTTGTCTTTTCCTATTTTAAAGAATTACAGTTCTATGATGTCCCACGCGTGTTTGTATTGTCGTGTGATGCAGCAGCTTGGAGCTTGACCTTGACGTCAATGCAAAGTGAACGTTTTCTTTACCTCTAGACAGGCATTGTTCGGGAATGAATAACTGGGCTGATGTCTGCATGTGTGTTGTATGTGCTCATGGATGTGAGGGCTGACAGTTGAAACCATAGGTGGGCATGAGGTGTCTTGTTCACAGGGCCAGGGGTCATTGTCTTGAGCTGCACCTGGACAACCTGTGTCAATTGCTGTGCACAAGAAATCACTAGTTTGTGTGCCCATTAAACTAATGAGAGCAATTATGAGAGCCTCTTTGTCTGAGTGTAAGAATTTTAAGAATCTCTCTGAGGAGAAAGCACCTGGTTAATGGCCACGCAGCTGTCTGTCAGCAGCATGATTATTTGCTAGGTGGTTGGATAGCTTGACACTTATAGAGTGAGTGGGTGTGTAGAGTGGGTGGGATTATCTTTTTCTAGCTTCATGCAGAAATGAAGTGTAATATCTGTTGTTCCACACTGCAGCCCTTCTATCACTGTGTTACTGTCTGAGGCAGTATTTGGGAGATTTATGGTGGCCAAAGGTCCAGTTTTATAGGGAGTGGAGTTCTAAATGCGGTGCCTCTTGTTTCCAAGGGGGACATTTTATGAGACATGGGAAATGCACAATATTTGGCCGAGACAGGGCACAACAAAGATATTTCTGTGGGAATAGCAGACAGTCTGCGCTCTCCTTTTCCTGTTGCCAGAGATTTGCTTTTAGAATGTGGGGCCGGACCACCTATCTATCCACAGACTGTACTTGTGCAAATGCCTTACAAGCTATACTGAGCAGAAAAAAAGTATGCAATTATCCTGATTGTTCAAAACTAGATCATGTTAAATTTCTTTGCACAATATTTCAGGAATCCTTTCTTGTGACACTTCAAAGGAAAGTGCTCTTTGCTTGTGGAATATTTTTGAAAAGTTTGAAGCTAAATACTCACCGCAGGCCCGCCTGGTCCCCTCTCTCCTTTCTCACAAGCACATCTCTGAGCCAGAGGGCACTGCAGATGAAGAGACCCATTTGCTAATCTGTTATGAATGTAATTCTTCACACTATAGCCTAAATACTCATTATTAAAATGTTAAAAGATTCTCTATGAGCTGTCTAAATGTAATACTACTTACTCCTTCATCAGCCATGCCAGTCTGCAAAGAAAACAAAGTTAATAAATTAATTTTAATTTAAGCAATAATGTCGTCCCTCGTAAGATTTGTTCGCTCATTGCTTAGCGATGCCGACAATAAAAATTCATGCACACACAAACGTTTTGGGGAAACCAGAGGTATGGACACTTAAACTTGAAAGAAGAAAGACAAATAACATTATAGCCAGTGTAATAATGCAATTTGTGTGAGAAATTCTGGGAATCCTTGTGGATGTGCTCATGTGTAAAAAGCTGTCAAAGATATTCTTTCTTTTGTTTCTCCAGAGCATTTTCATCATTCCTTCTCTATACGAATACATGAACAAGCCTGTCCATGTGTCAACTTTGAATAGATCCTCAGTCAAAGCAAATACATCCCTTTTCTTCTCAATGGGGCCTGCTGAAAGAAAGGTATTATACTCACAATCTCAGTGACGATTTTTTCAACAATGTCTTCGTCCTGTAAATTATGGAGGAAGTGGGAAGCTGGGGAGCTGGCCATAAGACGAAGCTGGGCTAAATTGGCTGGCTCGTTTGCTGCCCGTGTGATGCCCAAAGTGAAGAATTTGATGCCCTGGTTCTTGGCATCAGCAACAGCAGAGAAAATGTCAGGGTTCCTTGGGTGGGAAATACCATCTGTAAGCAGCAGGGCTACTTTGATGCTGCCGGGGCTGGATTCCTCTAGGTAGATCTTGGTCATGTTGGTGATGGCGTAGGTGGTGTAGGTGCCGTGCCCAATGTAGATGATGGGAGCAATGCGGGTCTTGAAGTTTTCTGTGCCCCTCCAGTCTCTGAAGGTTTGCTCTGTGATAACGTGACTGCTGTACTGCAGCAGAGCCACCCTTAAACTCAAGCTGCGGCCGTTCTGCAGCTGTACCCCCTGGAGTCTGTCCACAATGTTCAAAGTGAACTGCTTTTCCTGCTCATGATTGTCTTTGGCGCTCTCAGAGCTGTCCAACAGGAAGGAGAGCTCCAAGCCACAGTCCTCATCTAGGATGGCTGTGTGCACACAGAACAGGATGAAGGACTCACCATTGGCAATACAACATGTTTTTTTTTAAATTGTATTGCTTTGACTAAGTAACATACATTTTGATTTAACTTTATGTCAAATTGATGCATCCTTTTTTACATTTTTTTTTACAAATCTTTAAGTCTTCACACAGCTGAAAACTGCATATTGGTACAATCAGAGTAAGATATGAACCATACATGAACATAATACTGGAGCAACATGATGTTGACATTCCTGCAGCAAAAAGGCAATTGGTAGGCCAATTGGAATAAAGTATTTTGTAAGTATGTATATTTTTCATTTATTTTCTTACCTTGTCCGTCATGAATATTTGCAGCCAGTTGTTTGGCCCTGAACTTCTTGCTAATTTTCTTTTCTTTGTGAATATCTTGAGCCCAGATGCTGGTCAGTGCTGTGACCAGCAGCACCAATGTAGAGGAGAGGAACATCCTTGTCCCAACTATGGAGAAAAGTAATGACAACAAATCAAAATCAATCAATTTCACTGTCTATAAAATGAGTTTCTGCATCAAATCAGAGTGGAAAAGTTTGTGCATCCATACATGTAACTGCTAAGTTCAATGTAAACAGTAAAACAGTTGATTGACATTGAACAATTTGAGATATATTCTTAGAATAAATGAATAATTGTTTTAATGTCAACTCACAGTCCAACCGTGTCAGTGTCCTATTTAAAGCGCAGCCCAAAATGCAGACTTGAAGAAGGTAGCCGGAACAGCAGAGTGCACAGCGAGCTCCACTTAGCTCATTGATGGGACAGCAGCAGCAGTGTCAGTCATCCTGGAGAGCAGAGAGTGAGAGACCCTGAGACTCTCACTCCTCCTTTATAAATAGGCACAACAGACCAGATCCCACTGAGCCCTCGGGGCAGAGCATGAATGAGTTATGTTTGCAACAGTGAAGCAACAATGTGTGCAATGTGTGCAAATACAATCAACTGCAGATGTATTAGTCTACGAGGGGTAACTCATTCTTTAATGCTGCACAGTTATAGTTATGATATTGTGTCTTTGTCTTGTTGTTGAAAAGTTACAGAACCTTTTTAACTTTTTAACCACCTTACTTTAAATCTAAACAACATATTTAAATAGATAGATAAATAGTATAATCTCACAGTATTTGCTGTGAGAGTATATCACTTTTATTGTGATGATCTTTGAGGCTGAGTTTTGTGAGGGGACCCTTGGATAATATTGGTGTAAAGCAGTTTGTTTTATTTATTTATTTTTACCTTTATTTAACCACACGTACGTCAATTGAGAACCAATTCTCATTTACAATGACGACCTGACCAAGAATGCAGCAACAGCTTGTGAATATCTTGTAAATAACCTTCGTAATAGTGTTTGATGTCAATTCAAACCAGATTGCCTTTTTAGTTTAGTTTAGATTGATTATTATTATTATCTGCCCAAGATCTTCCTTGTTGCCAGTGTTTTGGTACATTTTGTAAAAATAAAGATGTATGTGTAATGTATATGTATTTTTAAGTAGAGAGGTCAAATTGAAGTATGGTTTACATGTTGTTCTACCATGTCATTTGCAAGTGCCTTCATCATTTCACGTGTTGTAAAATAAATATTATTCTTGTGTGTAGTCATCCAAATGTTCTAAAATCTCAATTATTTTATCTGTTAAAGTCGGTAAACCTAAAACAAATGTTGGGATATAAACTACAATAAGGTTACACCAGGATAAAATAGCACTTTGACAACAATGCAACAATATAATGCGGTTAAAAGCGTTTTTAGGAGGTGAAAAAGTGGCATTGATGCCAGCATACATTCCAAAGGTATGGACGGGTTTAAAGTTTAAAGGCCTTAATGGCAAAGGCCTGGTCACCTTTGGACTCTGCCCTGGACTTTAAATGATCAAAACAGCCCTGCCTGAGGAAAAAGGGTTAAAGGGGACATTTTTTAAATGAATTATAAAATCACCAAGCAATAACAACCAGAGCAGAACTATGTGTGAATTAAATCATGTTGTTTTAATTAAGAAACAGTTGATCCCAGTATCAACATAAACCTTAACTAACTTAATGCACTATTAATCTTTTTGGGCTATTGTGATTTCTTTTCTTGAATTATACTTTTGTGAAAAGGGAGTTGCAACCTGCAGGCGAGGGACATGAAATATATCTCAGCCGCAGGTGGTACTTCACCTTGCAGACCTAAAGGATGACCATCTGACCATTCGCTATCGAGGGGACCTTTTATTGGTCTGCTTTCGATGGCTGAGGATTCGTGGCTGCATGCTGTGCTTGAGGTGAAGAGGCTTTGTATTGAAAAGCTCCAGGCAAGACGCAATTAGAGGAGACTCTCTGACACAAAGGAATGTTTTACTGAATGATGGTTTAGCAAAGTCCACCCTGTCACTTTGCTTTATGATGAATGACATCCATTCATAGCGTTCCTATACGCAGCAGCAACATTTGTCAATTGTGAAAACTGTTGTGAAGTTAGGTTGTCTTTCATGTGCGTCAAGTTGTTATGCTTTAAAAACAACAAACTTTTCTGGATATAATTTGTTTGAATATTCTAGCTCTGTACTATTTTTCATCATTGAACATTGATGAATTATGTTCATAAAACGTTGGACAGTATAGCATATGAGAAGTTGTGTGACAATATTGCTAGAGAGAGGGGTTAGAAAATAGAATATACAGGTATAGAATCCACAGTTTTTTATTTCCACAGTAGTATTGTGAGTGTTTTTTTCTTACCACATAATAATGATAATGTAAATCTTCCTGAAATAAATGAACTCTTTTTCTGAATCATAATGCAGCACAAGGGCAGCAGCAACAATCAAAGCAGAAGTTACAGGGATCCTACTCGGTGGGTTTGTGCTGCCCTCTTTCTGTAAATGAGGGTATAAGAACAAGATGGACCGCATACTCAGACAGCCCGTTTGATTGGGGCGGTCCAAGACCTCACAGCTGTGTGTGTACCATTCATAGATATATTCCCCTTCAGCCACCTTAACCGTGCTAAGTGCTCTGGGACAGTGCTACAGCGAGGCTCTGCAGGCTCTTAAACCTGGGATTTTTAACACATTTCCCCTTGTGGATTAATAAAGTATACAGTATATCTAGATATATATAGATATCTATCTATCTATCATCTCTCTAAAAACAACCAGTTGTTTGCTATTTAAACAGTGTCTCTCCTCACGTGTTTCTTCAGTTGAAAACACAATCAGGACGATCGCCATGAATGGCACAGAGGGTCTGGGTCCGCAGTCAGAAGGTTCTGGACACCACAGCCCTCCATCAGGATCCCTGTGGGCCCTGAGACTTTAGTTAGAGAACCCATTGATGAAAGGGGTCCGATTAGGACACAATTTAGCTTTCCTTACTCAGGAGGCTTCAGCACAGTGTGTAACATGTAGTTTATCAGTTTTGATGGATTCATGTAGATCTCTTGCTCAGTGTAAACTCATGCTGAACTCTCCGGGTGATTTGTGTATTCATGTTCAAATGAATGAGCCCCAGTTGCCTGTGCTTGAGTTTCTTTTATCGGTTTGACTGTTCTGCCCTATTGGGTCGTATCCCCTCTGCTGTGAGGTACCAGCCCACCTCGGCCACTGACATTGGGGACAGTGCAGGAAAGAACTACCGTGGTGGGAAGGGCTTCATGCTCTCAGTACAGGTGAGACGGACGCACGTTGCTAATCGCCCGGCAGCACGCTCTTCTTTTTCCTGATAATTCATGCTCAAACAACCCATCTTGTTACAGGCTCTCTATGTACTGATGACTTGACTGATTCGGCTCCTGCCACAACTTTTGCTCACTTGGATGCAACAACTGTGCCGTCCGGTGCTAGCTTGCTGAGCTTGGTATCCAATTGTTTAATATCTGCAATCCAAAAGCTAAACTAAAATCTTTCTCTTTTTTTATGACTGGTCACATGAAAGCTGTCTTCAAGAGCATTCTTGGAGGGAAAGTGATATGCAAAGGTTGGAACATTTCTGAATGGGATAAACTAAATGGATATTTGAAGGTAATGGTTATTCTTTTCACTCTTCAAAGTGAATATGATGCCCTGCCAGAGAAAGCTTTTTATTTGAGGAATTATGTTGTTGTTGTAGTTCCATTTCTTTGGAAAGGTCAAGACAAGGATACTTTCTCTAATCTCTGCTTGATCCTCCACTAAAATCCTTTAGTTTGATAATTGTTCATCCATGACCTTCTGTAACACATTACCCAGCTCTTAGGTTTGCAGAATGCTGACACTGGCACTAATAGTTAATGTGACCGTCTGAGCGGATTTCACAGTGCTGGTTTCTCTGCCATTTCTGCTGCTCCAGACATATTTGTCACTAAATAACATTGTAATATATCTTTTGAGTGACTGTCTTTCCTTATATTCGTCGTTGGCACTCTGAATGAGCAAACACTGGAGGTGAAAATTGTTTTTTTTATGTGAGAAAAAAACACTTACATAATACTACATTTTAGCCCATCATGTGGCGGAGCTTCTTATTTAACTCCCTTTCTTGTAGAAGAAGGTTGCTGCTGTGATCTTTGAAGGCTTCAAAATCCTGTAAAAACAATGGCAGATATGTTAAGCATGTTCTCTGCCCTACATGGGCCACTGGCAATCACACATGTCAATGTTGCAGATTTCAGCAAACCTCTTTCAGCTTTCCATATTTTGAAGTGGATTCATCCAGAGCAGACTGGATCCACTTCACTTTAACATCTGCAATAACAGCTTCTGCTTCCTGTTCAAACCTGAGACAAGGTCAGGGACATAAAGTCAGGGACAAATACTTTTTATCCTTCAGGATAAAAATGAGTGTGTTGTTGAGACACAATGTACCTGTCCTCTGCTTTGGCCCGGGCTTTTTTCTCTTCTATCCATTTTTTCTTCAGTTGCTGAATTTCCTCTTGTTTCTCCTGTATTTGAAAACAATTAGTGTGTACGTGAAGCTGTTGGCTCATCTGTGCAGGGCTTTGATTTCAGTGAGGAGAATTAATACTCTTTTCAATCACCTGTATTACTTTCCCTCTTTCCATAGACAGATACAGTAATGTGTCTCTTTCTTTGTTGAGGCTTGTTATGCTTTCTCTCAAGTGGATTTTCTCCAAAGCATGCTCTTCTTCAGTCTTTTGGAGCTTCATCTTAAGCTCTGAGTATGGAGAGAAGGCCACAAGTTTACAAGCGCTTGTACTTTGCAGAATTTCAGAGAAGGATACAACAACAACGACTACCCACCATTGCCCATCTCTACAGCATCTCTTTGTTGTTGCTGAGCATCATGCAGTTGATCAAGTAGCGATGCTTCTTTGGCTTGATGCTGATTGGTTTGTTCTAGGAGTTCTGACTGGCATCCAGATAATTTCTCTCTTAAAAAATATGTAATGTACATCAAATGTATTACATTTAGAATAAAACAGCTCAAACTCACATTTCAAAAAGTTGAGGGGAAATGTTGACCGTTTTTGGATAAATCACTTATCAAATCAAAGATGATCAAAATTGCTGTTGATTAATTTTCTGTGGATGGACCAATAGATTGACCTTCAGCAGTGACATCCTTAGTTTTTCTTCTTACCGATATTCATTTTCCTTGTTTGTGTATTTCTCTGTCAGCTGTTTGATGTCTTGCTTCAGTTTTTGAACAAGAACTTCTTTATCATGTAATTTTTGGGAGAAAAGTGTTTCATTTTCCAAACGCAGCTGTTTGTTTACCAGCTTTAACTGGACATTCTGCTGTTTGTACTCATCCATGAATGCAATAATTGCTTGATTGTTGGCAGCTAAATCCATAAATCTCCTCTCTATTAGCTCTGATTTATTTTTTTCCCCCTCCAGATCTTTCTGGCAATCTGTCGCTCGGCCCTCCTGGTCTACATTGAGCATCTGCAGGGCTTGACATCTCAGAAGCACCTCATCTGCTCTCTGTTTCAACATGCAAATTAGACCTGACTGCTCATCTATCCTGGACCGCAGCATCGCTGTCTCTGTTGCATCCTCCGTAGAAAGGCTGCAAAGCTGGGAACAAAGGGACAAAGCACTGTGTTTAAACATTTAAGTTAACATGATGCATCACAGAGAATTGGGATCAAGATATGAACTGAAGTACCTGACATTTATTGTTACTTATGCACGCTAATACATCTACAATAAGGTAATTTCTCTAATATATTGGCTTGGTCAACAACTTGGTTATATTGAGAGGAGCCTCACGTTAGTCTGTCCAGACTTTTACCAACAGATGTAGCGCTAGCTAACGTTAACTAGCTTAGTTACAGTTGTCAAAGATAACGTTGCATACCTCCGTCGTGCTGCCCTCCAACATGGTGACGTTTTCTGCTTTCCTCTGTGGAGTTGCCATAAAGTTACATAGAAACTCATAAACTACCTCCCGGTTTTACGTTGACAAACAAGTATTTTTCTGCTCAAGAACCGGTTCCACATTTCTCCAAGTTTCAGTTGCTCGGTCGCCAATGGCAACATCTTTGAGCTGTGATTCAGTAACCGCGGCGGTGTGGAGCGCTTCTTAGTGCGCATGCTCGGCCGGCCGCACGATGGAGATGTTGGGCTGCGAAGACGTGCGGACCACCTGGAGAAGTCACGGTGGAATAAGTGAACTAACGTTAGTTTTATCGTAGTACTTTTTTCTTCTTTTTCTTCTAACGTTGCTTAATTTTCTACCCGTTTTCTTTTTGTCATCTTTTGTTTAGAATTGGGCGGTGACGTTGATTCAAGTTCTTAACTGTTTTATTCACTCGTGAAATCTAGAGGGACATATTTCTACGGGGCCTATAATGTGCCCAACGTAACCGTTATTGATAAGTTTATGGCAATTTAAGCCATGTTCACCTACTATGCGTTGGTGTAGGCTACAACATTACACTGACCTGTATATTTATTGTCATTGTGTCAAGCTTGGTGTTGGGAAGTGTGTAAAACTCCAAGCTAGTGGGACTCGGAACGACAGACATTGGGATTAGCTACGTGACTCGTCTGGGCCTTTAGGACACCCAAATTCAAAGCGTTTCGTTGTTTACTGTTTTTACTACTCCCATCACTATTTCACTCTCAAGCACCCCACACGCAGCCTTCTAATTCGTTGCCGAGCGAGCACACAGTGTTAAGAGCCCGCTGAGAGTGAAAAATCACTGGCACTCGGGGCAAGTCGGACCTGCATTGTATTATGCAGATTCCAGGGCCAGAGGGATTTATCCGGAGGGCCGAGGCTGCTGGGGGAGCGGCTGTCCTGGCCTTTGTGCACGCCCCTTTTCATCAACTAGCGGGCCAAGAAAGACAGACAGAAGAAAGCAACAGCATCCCAGCCCCAGTCCCTACAGCTCCTCCATCTGCAGAGCAGAGCTGGACGGACCAGCCAGAATGTGGAGAGCACTGCTACTTCAACTCTTTCTCGTCTTCATATGCTGTGTTAGATGGTGCCACTCTGAAGGTATGTAGTGTGATTGCCTTTCCTTCAACCCCCTTTTTTTTTCTCCCCCCAACATGCTGTCAGCTGAATGATTTATTGAGGACCTGCAGAGTGCACTTGTTGCTCATCAAAACCAGTTGCTGTGCAGGGGATTGTAATTGTTGCTGAATTCAAATGCTTCTGTTTTTATTATCTTTAAAAACAAGTTGTTTTTAGCAAATAACAATGCAGTAACCATCCACTTAGTTAGAGTCTAAGTTTGATGGCACTCAAACAGGATGATTCAACCAAACCCATGGGAATAACCTTGATGAGGATTCAAAAAGCCACACTTATAGTGGAACTACACAATCACCTCCAGTCATTGTGATGTGGCCACTAGGTAATGTTATTCTGGCTCGAGAGCTAAACAATTTACCACATAGTATTACTTTAAAGGTTGAGCACAAAGCCTCCCTCAGACAGATTGGAAGTTCTCTTGAGGAACTTTTGCCTGAGCTGTACTGTTGCTAGGTAACAGAAAAGAGCATGTGACTTACAGGCAATCTGCGAGGACTCAAAGCTACTGGTACAAATCTCATTCAGTGGAGCAGATTTTACGCTGAAAACCACTGATTCAAACTTGATTCCAGCTTGGGGAAGAACTTTGTTTTTTCATGTTAGACGGAGACAGACAAAATGCTCACATACGGCTCTTTATACATGACAGCCTTGTGCTTGTCTCCTGTGTTTGTAGGCCTGCTAGATCCTACTTCTCAAATTGTAATCTGCTTTCTTTTTGCTCAACCCTTAGTATGTAAGCTCCTTAGTGTGAATCAAGCAACTAATTACACTGCAGCTGTTGCAGAATGTAACTAGTTGAGTAAAAACTGTAGCAAGAGTACAAATGGTTGTAGCTTTCTGTCTTTCTTTCTCTTTACTTAAAATATGCTGGACTTATTTCCTCACTGGCTAAAAGACTCACAAAAACAGAGAAGGCAGACGTTCTATGCCAAAAGACAACATAACAGTGTTGACAGTGAGACTGTAGCATTTAAAAAATTCACTTGGCATTTCCTTTGAAATACAGCAGTCACAGTCGGCCTACTTGTAGCTAACATTGCTGATGACTGATCAGGTGCACACAATGATGACTGGACTGAAACGACAGACTCTCAGTAGACTTTGTCAGCATGTTCACGGTGATCATTATCTTGGATTTGTCGTGATTAACAGACAGTGATGTAGACTGTTTGAATACAATTCAAAAAGTAATTTATCTTTGACCTAAAGGTATCAAGTGATTCATGGAGGCTATCTGCTGGTCTCGTCATAAAATGACGAGGGGACAGGCTACTTTCTCTAATCTCTGCTTGATCCTCCACTAAAATCCTTTAGTTTGATAATTGTTCTTACATGACCTTCTGTAACACATTACCCAGCTCTTAGGTTTGCAGAATGCTGACACTGGCACTAATAGTTAATGTGACAGTCTGAGTGGATTTCACAGTCCTGGTTTCTCTGCCATTTTTGCTGCTCCAGACATATTTGTCACTAAATGAAGTTGTTTTTCTCCATTAATCATTTGCTGGACTCATCTTAATAACATATGGACTGCACACTAAGCACTTTAATAGTGTTATAAATTAAGTTTGTATTTCTATAATTATAATTATAATTATAACAGACATGTTAGTTCTACTAGTATTTTGGTCAGGTGTTGGGGCTGGACTGTCCTGTTTGATCACACCTATCATTAGTTTGAGTCTGTAATGACTGTTGTTTTACAAACCTTTCAAGACACACAAACTTAGCCTGCACATGCAAGTTAAACCTCACGCATGCCGGCTCCTTTCCCGTAAAAGAGCCTTAATCCTGGTGCAACAGTTACACTGCGTTAGAAACAAGAACACAGTTGGCACAAATCAAGAGCAAATCCTTTCTTGTCCTGCAGCTTCCTCAATATAGGTTACAGACGCATCGATGATGGAGTTTAGCCTCCAGTAAACAGTTAGTGCGCTGTGACTCGCTGTACATAGACACAATAAGTTGTCCAAGTGGATGTCTCATTGCATCGTGACAACTTAATTTATGATTCTTTTCACTCATGCTCTTGTTAAGGCACGTACCAAAAAATCATGCTGAGTATTCCTCAATTCTAACCAGACCAAGGCTTTATTCCACACTCTATTTATTCCTCCCTTTCACTCCCACTGCCAAAGCCCCTCCGTTTTCACTGTTTTGTGTGTAGCAGTAAGAGCCGAAGTCACTTGTTTGGCAATTGACTGCATTCTGCTGCATTGATTTCCATATGAAATAGGCAGCAGCACTTCCCTCTGACAGCATGGATGGGTCCAGCGTTTCATGCTGCCAGCAGCCGTTTTCTCCCCTTTTCTCCACACGCATTCAGTGAGTGTGAAGCGCTGCGCCAAAACAAGATGGCATGAAAGCTTTCAGGCGCCCCACGTGACAAGAAAGCGATGTTTCAGTGGTTGTGAACAGGTGTTTTCTTAATGGGTGGCCATGAGAGGGGAGCTTATGTTCCACTTTTGTTTTACCTTATCGCAGGAAGTAAGCCTTACTGTACTCTCCTTTCTGCTGAGTGGTTTTTAGGGTGACACTTCCAGTTATGAGTTTTCTTCCCTGCTGACAACTCTTTTGTGCTATTGTAATTTCACAGTGGGCCTATGAAGGGCTTCATTCTAATGAAAATTCCTCTACTACTCTTCTTTGTTGGGCAATAGTAGGGCGTCCTTATCTTCCTGCATGGATAGTGCAGCGCTCTCTCCTGCTGTGGGTTTAAGTTGCTAATTAGGAAAGACAAGTCTCGAAAGAAAGAAAAGGAAAACATTAAATCACATGAAAACACACAAGAAACTAATAATAAAAAAAGAAAGCCCTGATCTTTAGTCTTCGATAAAACCTTGTTAATAGCAGATTTAAACTGGTTACCCTGGCTTTTAGCTTCTTCTGATTTGATACTGTGAAATTGTGACTTTGTCAGAATGAAGACATAGAAATTTGAGGATTAGGAAAAGTTACAAAGAAGACGTTCTTTTCAGAATGTAAGAAGAACCCTTGCAAAAAATAGTGCTGTTGAAAGGTTCAGCCTCAGTGTATCTGTCACCTTTCCCAGAAGTAATACTGTCAGGAAACACTGGCTGCATTTGAAAGCCTCCAGCAGATTGGTTTCTCCTTGGGATATGTGGTTTTAAGTTATCAACCTAGGTCTGAAGGCATGGCAGCAATGACCATCTTGACTGTTTTCCACAGTAGATATGTCATTCATTTGTTTAGCTAATTAATTAATACATTTAATTTTATTGTTACATATTTGTTCAGTTTGATAACACAATTTCATTTTTGTTTTTAAAATGTTGTGGTCCTGTAGTAATAGTGTTGTCTGGACAGTCCAGACTTTAATGTATTTATTCTAGAAGGAAATATTGTATTTTATAGAGCAGCATCTCTGAGCAGTTTGTATACTGTATGCAATCCGTCTGCCATGCTATAGATGATGCTGAAACCTCGGGGATCACTGCCTTGCAACAAAGGCTCCCTTTGAGCAGTTTGGGAGCAATTGTATCATTAGTAAACTGAGCAGGAAAAAAAAAGTTTTGCATTCTGGATAACTGCTGAAGGAGTTAAATATGCAGCTTGTTTTTCTGGGTTGGTTGTAAAGCAGTTTGCTGTTTTGCTGGCTAAATGATCTGAGACAAGAATTCTTGATGGGTATGTGTCTCTTAGTGCACAAGTAAAAAAAAGCTCTGACCCCACTACTGTTGTGGAAGTGATCCACCTTTAAAAGAGAACATTACATAAAGGAGATGATAAACCTCCTTAGACAATACGCTGCAGGTTTGTAGGCAATTCATTTTCGGTAGTTTACCTTTAAGACATTATATTTTGTGCCCAGGTATATAGCCATACATTTTTTTGTCACTCCATTTGTTTATAATTCCTTGTAACTATAGTAACTTCAAGCTGTCCTAGTGGAATAGTAGCGCTCTAGCTCTGGTTTACTGCAGGATTTAATTTGAGATAACTAACACCAATATTGTGTGTAGCTGGAGGCAGCTATTTGAATAAGAAGGAAGAATGTTTCCAAAATGCTGGAGGCAGGACAGAGATAGACCACCAACCCCAAGCGAGCACCACCAATCACCACCTCACAGCTCTTCCCACGAAGAATTTGGGTGGAAATGGTTGCGGTACCACCCAGTACCACTATTTATCCCAATTACATTTCAGACTGGACAGGAACAGCATGCACCATAAATCAGGCTGTCAGAGAGACAATCAGAATTGCACGGGTCTGATGGAGTGCTCTGCCACTGAACTATGCTGCCTGAATCAATCTCTTCTGGAAAACGTCAGGGAAGGTAGAGTGGTGGTACCTTATCTCTACAGATGCCACTCAGTGGGAACATCAAACGGAGGCTCTGGATGGTTGCGGTGAAGATTGTGTAACTGTCAGGGGGATGGCTGGCACGCTTGTCTCCAAGGCTTGTCAATGTTGTTCACAACATGCTTCATAAGGGAAAGGCATCCCTAACCCCTTACACCATGTTTAAAGTTTAAGAATTTATCAATTATCTTTTGTCATTCAGAACCCAGGATGTGCAGAATGACACTGTTTGGACGTCATTTAATATGAATAATAACAGTGATAGTAATAATAATAATCAACATTAAAATGGCAAAAAAAGCTTGAAATCTAGCACTGAATCATGTGGTATTTTAATTCTGTTTAGGATGTGAGTTGGGGCAGTTCCGCTGTGCGACAGGTCGATGTATACCAGGCGACTGGCACTGTGACGGCACATCAGACTGTGTGGATGACTCTGATGAACACAACTGCCGTGAGTTTCTCATTATTTTGCACTGTAGGCCGAGATATTGTGATATTTAGTATAATGCTTCTTGGATATGTCATTCCAACCTGAATTACAGGAATACTTACTCAGATCATTCACTTAAATTTAATTAAGTAAATTATATTTAATTCAATATATAATAGGGCATCCATCATATTTTACAATTGTAGTTTATATTTTGGATACAATTTGAATCTGCGTGGTAACTATTAACTTTAGTGCTTTAAAATTGTTTCAAATATAAAATAACCTTTGATGTTTTCTGCATACATTTAGTGGAGCAAAACTAGCATACAGTAGCACGAAAACACTTAAGTAATGCAGGAGTAACTCAAAAATGTACTTGTGTACTGTACTTAAACAAATGCACTGAGTAGCTTACTGTAAATAATGACATAAACTGTGTGTATTCCCACAGCTCAGGTAACATGTGATGACAGCCATTTTGCATGTTTGAGTGACGGCGAATGCATCCCTGTTATGTGGGTTTGTGATGATGAGGAGGACTGTGAGGATGGCTCAGATGAGAGGCACCACTGCAGTAAGTACATTTTACAATATTAACAATTCTCCACGGGTGCTTATAAATGTTTTGCGGAAAATATCCAAGTTATTATTACAATTTAGTGTATATATATCTGCCAAAGGGTCTGTAAAATGTAAGGAGTTAGATGTCGGTAAAGTTCCATTTATCAACAGTACAAGAAGATACAAATGTAAATGCATAAAAGAATTATGTGAATAAAACCTTTATATGTCACTTTTCAATCCGCCCCCAGTTGGAAGGACGTGCACCAGTGCGCAGTTCAGCTGTAGTAACGGGGCATGCATCCCAGGAGAATACCGATGTGACCGTCTGGCAGACTGCTCAGATGGCTCTGATGAGCGAGACTGCCGTAAGTCTTCTCCGGGGACGTTTCCCGTTTCCCTTTTTTAGTATTTCAGGCTCCTGTGGCATTTTAATCAATTTGTTAAGATTAAGAGGCTCACTGACTGACAGAATGGGCCACAATATGCTTCTTGTTGTCAGAGGTTGATTGCAGATTCCTTGGTGGATTAGTCAAGCTGAAGTTCAGCTGCTATGCTATTATTGTGCCGACATGGTAAACTCACAGCACTGCTCACTGTGGTAATCTCACAATGGCATCAAGAAAGCTGTGGCGACTGCTGTTGTTATGGTGTGGCGTTACATTTTCGTCTTTTATCCTTCCCATTCATCAAGCTTTTCAAGTTTTAACAGCTGAAACGAGCACAGTTGTCAGGTTGATTTGAGCGCTTAGTGTTGTCCTGATGATGATTTCATCTTTCAGATTACCCCGAGTGTGCACAGCTGAGGTGTGCTAATGGGGCCTGCTACAACCGGACCCAGACATGTGACCAGATACTTGATTGCCGTGATGGCTCTGATGAGGCAAATTGCAGTAAGAAGTCATTTTTTTGTGATAAACTGTTCACATGGAAGCCATTGTTGAGCCTCCCAAAAAGTTCATCCTAAAAAGCAATAGTATCCATAACCTGACCTCATCACCAAAAAGATATTTTTGTCTTTTTCTGTTGTGTTTTCTTTAGCACAGCGCTGCAACACAGGCCTGTTCCCGTGTCATAACGGGGTGTGTGTTCCTCAACGCTACGTCTGTGACCATGACGATGACTGTGGAGACCGAAGTGATGAGCTAAACTGCAGTATGTAGCCGCTGTCTTTCTACCATGTCTTGTTTTTTAATCAAACCCCCCAGTGTATCTTCACCCAGATAAATGTCTCTGATCTTGTCTCTGCATTCCTATTCTCCACTTCACCGGCAGCATATCCTACATGTAGAGGGAACTACTTCACCTGCCCTAGTGGCCGCTGTATACACCAAGTCTGGGTTTGTGATGGAGAGGATGACTGTGAGGACAATGCAGATGAGAAAGGCTGTGGTAGGTATTTAAACAGTTGTCATAAATATAAATACTGTTAATTGTTGCTGTAAGGACGAGAAATATTAATGTTTAAAGAACACAAGAATGTGAAACGACTCAAGCTCGTTGTGTGAACCTGATTCATCTCCAGTCTCCATGGTTAGTTCGGGCTTGCAAAATGTCTGTGCTCCTTTAAGTGTGTTATTCAAATGCCTCTTTGTGGCACAAGATCACGCAGCCCCCCAAAGGGCTTTAGAATTCCTCCACACGGCTGGGAAGAGTGTGTGTTTTTAGAGGATGGACTGCAGAAGCCCTCTGAGCCCCCATGTGACCCCCTCAAAGCTCTACTCCCCTGTGTCGATTTAAAGTGACAGTAATTTCCCTGACAATAAAGTCCTAGTCACAATTTTCTTAAGATCAGCAGCACATTCCTATGGAGTTAAGCCTGACTATCAATACATACTTTGCCCACTAAAACTATCTGCTGTTGTGTTTTCCCTTTTCAATGTGTATGCCTGCGCAGATAAAGATAAACTGTTTTTTCTGCAGATAATGTACCGCGGGAGTGTTACCCAGGAGAATGGCCCTGTCCATCCTCTGGCCTGTGTATCCCCATTGATCAGCTGTGTGATGGAACGGCTCACTGTTCCGAAGGAGAGGATGAAACTAACAGCACTGCTGGGCGCAACTGCAGTTAGTACCAACACAACCTGTTTCAAGTCCACATTAAGACATCTTATATCACAGAAACTTTTTTATTGAAGTATATTCATTCACTAAAGTGGTTTCTGTGTCCAGGTATCTGGAGATGTGCTTCTCTAAGCTGTGAGCATCGCTGTCATGCTTCCCCTGATGGAGGGACCTGCTCTTGTCCTTCAGGATACATTGTCAGCAGCAACAACAGTCGCTCATGTATAGGTATTTATCCTTCAATGCCTTTACATTACGTTCGCACAATGATTTAGATTCTTATAATAAGTTGGGATGTTCAATGCTTTTCCATGTAATAGAAAGTCAAATCTACTTTCGCTCAGTCAATGAGATAATGATAATAATAACAAAAATAATTATAGACGTGCACATAGCATCTGCTGTTTTTATTTGGACTCAGAAGTACAGCCCACACTTTGGACTCATAGCTGAATTTAAAAGAAATGACAGGAAGGATAAGCAAGTTTTGTTGATTCACACTTCATTACAGCTCTATGTTGTTGTGTTAATTGTATAATTTGACTCAAACAAAACATATCAGGTTTTAATTGTCATCTGTGATTTGTATTTCATCCTGAAGACTTTGACGACTGTTCGATGTGGGGCGTATGTGACCAGCTGTGTGAGGACCGCATCGGCTCCCATCGCTGCAGCTGTCGAGAGGGCTACATCCTGGAGCAGCACAGATACTGCAGAGCTGACGTCTCTAGTGAGTGTCATTTCCTTCTCTGTTTGAACAGACTTTCTTACATGCTGTATGCTCAGATTTTTAATGTGTGAACAAACCATCTAAATGACTCCCATTAGCATAGCCCCCTTTCCTGTTGGCCAACCACTGTGGCTGCTTCACTGAGCGTCTGCACTTCTTTCTGGTGCATTGTTGCGTACCGAATGCTGTTTTAGTTACTCTCTTGCCTTTGTGGAACATAGAAAGAGTGTTGACTGAGAGGCTGACCTCTGTGCCTTTAGCTTTAGTGAAAAGAGTGTGTAAGGATAGGAGCTAGAAAGTACTCTACCTTCATTGGTCTCAGTAAGGGTTTTGAATGTATGTGCTACATTCTGTAAATTTCCACTGATATTTTAGTTGAGCAGGCCTACAACTAAATTGATTATTGCTTAACTACAAATTAGGCTCTGCTTGCTAAACTGACATTTTCAAAAGGCTTCTTTGTGTTGTGTTTTCTAACTTGTTTTATTTTGTTTTTCACTTGTTGTACTGCAGCTGGAGTCCCTTCCTTGCTATTTTCTAATGGCAGAGACCTGCTAATAGGTGACATCCATGGCAACAATCTGCACACTTTGGTTCATTCACAGAACAGAGGGGTTCCAGTGGGAGTGGACGTCCATTATAATCTCCATAGGATATTCTGGACTGATACCATTCAGAATAAGGTATTTTAAAAATCAAATTTCCATAATCATATTATATGTACTTATTTACTTCAGTGTTTTTCTTAGAGCATTACCTGGATGAATATCGTTATGCCAGGCTAAGAGATCACAGGAATAGACCTCTGTTTTGTTTGAGGAAATACTTGAGATAAACTTGAGCTGCAGAATGAAATTCTTTTAGTTATCCTGTAAAATATCAGCAATGTTGATACTATAATAATGGGATAGCTGTTGGCTCCTTTGCGGCTGGGTCATAATTAAGGGAAGTAGATGTGGAATGGAATCCAATGGCCTAATCTTGAAACCTGTCTGATAGGCTGGTATGATGTTCACATACCAGGGTGCACTTTTTGTAACTCAATCTTGTTTGAAGTAATCATGCTGTATTTGTTTTCAGTTGCACTGTCCATCTATATGCATTCTTTGGCACGATAAAAAGTATTTGTCAGCCTGTGCTATGGCTCCTTAATGGTTTGAACTGCAGCCACTGGGCATCTGTGTAGATTGCCCGCCTCCATGGCAGCACGTCAGATTAAAAGTAGGGAAAGCACAAACAGGGCATGTGAATGCAACCAGAAAGGTTAAACTGTCGGGCTATTTCCACATCTTCAGTTTCTCTTTAAACAGGTCATTTGAACATCCTACTTTTAAACATATGGATCTTGTTTCAAAAGAGGCAGAGCTGCCTCTAAGCAGTTGCATCGTGCCAAGGTTTCCACTCCGACAAACTAGTGCCATCACGGTATCGTTAGTGGCAGGTTCAGAAAACCACGTTACAGGCTTCAAAGATATGTAACAAGACAGAGAGGCAAACAAATAATCTCTCTCTGCCTTTTTCTGCTGCCTAAAAAGTGTTTCTCATTGTTGGCCTGTTAAGGTCTATCTTAACACTATACCCACATTCCCATATGTTTAGTGAAATAGTTTATGTTCGCTATGTTCCTGTTCAAAATACAAGGTCTATGTTAGGTGTTCAAATTGATTCCAAAATTCGATCACAGCTAGCATGAGGTTTGAGAAGATTGAGTTTGAAAAATCAAGAGGCTGCATTCTAACGTTGGCGTCCTTTTAGTGCAACATTTGCGTTACTGTCCCTTTGCAGTGGCTCAACAAGGAAGCACTATCCGGTGTAGCTTTTGAATGATGCCCACTCAATTTGTCTGACTCAGACTGTTGAAGCTTGAAGCCTGCTAAAGTTACATTTTAGAAGTAATTTTGACTCCGGACAAGGATTGGGGATTTTGTCAATTAACTTGTAAAGATATAGTGGAGTAATGTCCACCGGAGCAGAGAATGAAGTTTCTCTCCCTCTGTGTCTGTTGTTGTACAATCTTTTCCATGCTGTGTTGACATAGCCGGGCCGGCTGCACAGGCTTTTAGTGTGTTTCCGTGCATTTTTCGAGCATGTGAGTTCAATTAATTCAGATGAAATATTAACACTTTCAATGTACATAGAGGCATGTGAGTATTGTATTAATATACCTAAAAATGTGGATTTGTCTTTTAATATCTTCTCCTTGATTTCTTGAAGCAGTGCCCACCTACGAGCAAATTTCTTGACAACAATGCTGTCTTTTGTGTACAGGTGTTTTCTGTGGATATGGATGGTTCCAATATGCAGGTGGTGTTGAATGTATCAGTTGACTACCCTGAGAACTTGGCGGTGGATTGGGTGAACAATAAACTGTATGTGGTGGAGGCCAGCGTCAACAGGATTGACATGGTGGACTTTGATGGGAGTAACCGGGTCACACTCATCACTGAAAACCTTGGAAACCCTAGAGGATTGGCGGTGGACCCCACTGTCGGGTAAGCACGTCTCCCGGTTTCCATCCATTCATCTATCAACCCATTCCCAAACCCCACATACAGTATCTGTCGTGCTCCATTGGCAAGGAATAATGGGGTGTGTGTACGAGATTAGCAGATTGCCCTGGGTGGATTAGTGAGGAGCAATGTAAGAGATGACCCTCATTGTAATCCAATAGTATAGTTCAAGGGGGGAGGAGGGCCAGGTGGCTACAAATAAATTGCATATCGTAAATTAATGTACAGCTCTTTGGTGAGATGCACAGCCACCCACCTGGAGAGACAATGTGATGCCGTGGATGCTGGACTTAATTGACAAAAGCAAAGTCTCCTAAATCTTTCTGGAGGGATTACATGTCATGGTATTTCTGTAGTCCCAGCTGTACATATCAGTTATCCTGTAATGATCCCATCTCAGAGAAAACTGTCAGATTAAACATTTAACCTCCTTTTACAGGTATATGTTCTTCTCAGATTGGGAGGCATTGAATGGACAACCAGGACTGGAGCGTGCCTTTATGGACGGCACCAACCGTTACGGGATCATTGGGACCAAACTGGGCTGGCCAGCTGGTATCACACTAGACATTGAGGCCAAGCGCATCTACTGGGTCGACAGTCGCTATGACTACATTGAAACTGCAACATATGATGGTCTTCATAGGTAAATATGTAATGTGTTATTCCTTAAAATAACACACACACACACCATTCATAGGTAATTTAGAAATTAAAACAAAAGCAAAACTCCAATAATTCTGGAGGGTGAACAAGTAGAAAGGTCCATGCATTTACATTCTAATAAATCAATGTTCTCAACATTTTGTCACCAGAAAAACAGTGGTGCATGGAGGTGCTGCGATCCCACACCCATTTGGCATCAGTCTGTTTGAGCACAATGTCTATTTCACGGACTGGACCAAGATGGCCGTAATGAAAGCCAACAAGTTCACTGACAGCAGCCCTCAAGTTGTTTACAGTACATCACAGACTCCGCATGGAGTTGCAGTGATACATCAGTTGAAACAGCCATATGGTAAGTCCTCAATGAGACAAATGTGTCTTCTTCAGAGTGATCCAGTTCACAGTACAATGTACATTTACCCAGATTTTCTACCATGCAACTGCTCGTGTTTGTAAAGAAAGACCCATACATAGATGTAGTTGAAGATAATCAGAATCTGTAATTAATTTCATACAACTTTGCCAGCTAAAGGAATTATTTGTGTTATGTCTGTCTCCAGTGCCAAACCCTTGTAGTGTAGACAAAGGTGGATGTGAGCAGATCTGTGTTCTGAGTCACAGGAGTGACAATGGAGGACTGGGTTACCGCTGCAAATGTCGCATGGGCTACGACCTACATGCTGATGGCAAGCGATGTTTTGGTAAGAGAACATTTTTCTTATGAATGCAATAATTTGTTTCTTGAACAGATCTCAGTATGTTTCCTTTTAAGTGTACGACCAACTTGTTTCAAATGGTCTTCTGATTTCCTATCTTCAGCAGTGAGGCAGTTTCTGCTGTTCTCCAGCCAGCTGGCCGTGAGAGGGATCCCCTTTAACCTCTCATCTCAGGAGGACATCATCCTGCCCATCACTGGATCCCCTTCCTACTTTGTCGGGGTGGATTTTAGTGCTGAAGACGATACCATCTTCTTCTCAGACACAGCCAAAGATATTATTTATAAACAAAAAGTCGATGGGACTGGTGAGCATCTTGTTAGTTGTTCTAGCTGAAATGTTCAGAATAGCCTGCACATATTCACAGCATAACAATGTAATAATAATACAAAGAAAGACGTGGTCTTGTTTTCTCTGTGCTTACATCATTGGATAATGTCTGTCCTTGCAGAGATCTCTGCCATGTGATTCAGCCAGGCTTATACAGGGAGTTAAGGGAGTGCCTGATGGGGCCGACTGGTACTATGGGGGAGGGAGTGGATGGGAGTATAGACATTGGAAAATGGATCATAAAATCCATTTACAACTGAAACTAATGACCTGAAAATGAGTAGAACAGACTAATCAAGAAAGTTTTAACAAGTTTTCATATCACCTAAGCTTTGGAAAGTAGTCACTAATGTCCACGAGAAGTCACACCACACAAAAAAATAAAAGAAACACCACTGCTCTGATCAGTTATGTTGTTTTTAGAGCCACTCTAGTTTTTTCTGTCTGGTCCACATTGGGGAAAATGCAAGCTGACAGCCTATTTATTTAAATGTGTTCCTCTTTAATCTCTGTGTTAAACGGTGGTCTGACTGATTTGATCTGCACAGGCAGGGAGGTACTGGCAGCCAATAGAGTGGATGGCGTGGAGGACCTGGCTTACGACTGGATTTCAAAAAACCTCTACTGGACTGACCCGCGATACAGGAGCATATCTGTAATGAAGCTTGCTGATAAGTCCAGGAGAGCCATCATACAAAACCTCAACAACCCTCGTGCCATCGTGGTGCATCCTCCCATTGGGTAAATCCATATAAGACTGTAGATTTATTCATATTTTTGTGAATGTTGTCCCTTTAAGCAAATATTGGTATTGTTTATACACTATAAACTATGACTATACATGGGAACAGGGAGCCTTCTGCAAAAGCCAACCATGCATGTCTGGTCAATCACCTTAAGATGTGCTCACTCATTAAAAAAACACCTAAAATGAGGCCACCCCAACCACCCACCCACAAGATAAAAGAAATACAATACATTGAGAACAAGCTGTTATTTCCAATAGCTTCAAAGTCTTTAGGCCTCTGTGTCCAACAGCTCAGATTAGTTCAGTGTGAAGGGCAGTATTGTAGCAAACACTTAGAAGTTGGCTTAAACAGAAAAACTCAATAATGTGGAAGTATTCAAAACACTATCTTTTTAACTAGGATTGCTGTAGATGCTTTACAAATTGAAAGTATTAAAAGCAGCTAAATTTTTTAATGACATGTATTTGATTTGGACAGGTATATTTTTTGGACTGACTGGTACCGGCCAGCAAAGATTATGAGGGCTTGGGGTGACGGGTCACATGCCCTGTCTATTGTGAACACTACTCTCGGCTGGCCAAATGGCCTCGCTATCGACTGGAGGTGAGTCAAACATCCTATAGCCATGTGGCTAAAAACACAACACATTATTTCACCTTGACATTGATGGAATTTGTAATTATTTTACCTGTAAATTATGGTTGCTATTGCAATGTTTTTTTCTTATTATTCCCCCGACCGCATTTTTGACTCATTTTACTCTACTTTGATCTCTACCCAGCTCAATGCGTCTGTATTGGGTGGATGCTTTCTTTGACAAAATTGAGCATAGCAATTTTGATGGACAGAACAGGATTTCTTTGAACCGCATAACCCAGATCTCCCACCCGTTTGGTCTCACCATTTTTGAAGGTAATAAGTTCTGGCATAAACAACAAGTTGCCTCTAAAGTTGCAGTACAGGATCATATATTTTTATCTAAATGAAGAGGGAGTTAATCTCACTGTCATTGACTGTGGTCTACCATTCTCGCTTTAATGAGGGCATTTCAAAAGAGCAATTACTGCTACCTGGAGGCGATGAAAGATAAAATAACTGAGGTCTTGCTCTGTTGCTCCTATCTCTTGAAGGCTATGCATATTTCACTGACTGGCGCCTGGGTGGCATTGTACGTGTGCGCAAGACCGATGGTGGGGAGTTGGTCATTATCAGAAGAGGAATCAGCCACATCATGCATGTCAAGTCTTTTAATTCCAACTCTCAGATTGGTCAGTAGCTTTATTCACTACTCTTCTCACTCACTCTGCCTGTGTAGCTTGTCACACTTGTCAGTCATATTCCTGGTAATCACGCTCCACTCTCCTTCTCAGGTTCCAACTTCTGCAACAGGCAGACAAATCCTAATGGAGACTGCAGCCACTTCTGCTTTCCAGCCCCAGACTCTCAGAGGGTGTGTGGCTGTCCATATGGCATGAAGCTATTGCCCAACCAGCAGACGTGTGTGGAAGACCCCTCCAATGAGCCCCCGACACTGCAGTGCGGAGTCAATTCCTTCTCCTGCAGCAACAGCAAATGTGTCCCAAACAGCTACAGATGCGATGGTGTTGACGACTGCCATGACAACAGTGACGAAGTCAACTGTGGAATTAACAGTAATGCTTTCTTTTGTGAATCTAATCTATAATATTAGCCTGACCTGACCATAGTAAAACACATTTGACTTATTCTTTTTAAATGTTTAGTTTATTATTGCAATATTTCAATTAGCATCATCATTTCTTTTTTCAGACACCACTTGCTCCCCCTCTGCATTCACGTGTGGCAATAAGCACTGTGTTCCTGCAGGATGGCGCTGTGATGGGCACAATGACTGTTTTGATAATAGCGATGAGTCCAACTGCCCTACACAGATGCCTGGAACGTGCCCTGCCAATCAGTTTACCTGTGACAACCACCGCTGCATCCCACATACATGGCGTTGTGACACTGATAATGACTGTGGGGACAGTTCAGATGAAGCGGATTGCCGTGAGTATCCCTAGAGGCTACCGACGGGAAATTAATAGAATTTGCTTTAATAGGCAGAAATATAGCAAAATCCCACATTCATTACAGTGGCAGGACTTTATTTCAGGAAGCAAACTACAAGCAAATACGTTGGAGAATACTTTGATGCACCTATTTTAAAGAAAGGGTTGAAATAACCTACATATAGAGCCCTAATTATAAAAACTAGGTGAAAGCCGGTCAATAGGCTACTGGACTAAGTCTTGTTTTTTAGATGCCTCTAAGTCTATCCAGGATAATGTTGAATGCCTCACCTCTGCCCCAAATACATGGGTTACTCAAACAAAAAAAGTTCTATACACTGAATCTGCCTTGGACCTGATGGTACATGGTTGATGTGGTACTTAAAGAAATATGATTTTTATTCCTTTTAAAAATAAGACCTGTAGAATATTTTATGTTTTGATTAAGAAACACTTGTAGACTCATATTGTTGACAAACAATTTGTGTCAACAGATTTGAGAGGCACATGCAATCCAGGCCAATTTCAGTGTCCTGACCACCGTTGCATAGATCCCACGTATGTCTGTGACGGGGACAGGGACTGTGTGGATGGGGCGGACGAGCAAGGATGCAGTGAGTATCTTTCTGTATTACAGTTTTCCCTATACATACTCACAGTTGTTGGTCTCGTCTTGTCCTTACTTATAAAAGATCATGTCTTTTTACGATCAAATCATTCATTCAGCTGGTATTTATATAACTAATACAAGTAGATTTATTTCAATTAGGTCTCATGATCACTACTTAGGACCTGATTGTAAAATTGCTTCAAACCAGCCTCTCACTTTGAGATTTTATGAATTGGAACTTTATCTGGCATTTCCCAATAAATAATTAATTGATTTGTTCAGTCATTCATGCATTCATTCAGCAATGCCTTGTTTGCAAGAGCTAAACATGCTTAATAAGTTGTAGAAGTCAATTGAATGCTCTCTAGAATTCAAGCAGCATTTGTAAGCCTCTTGGTTTATTGATCTCATTACTTGAGTTGCACAACAATTGAGCTCAGCATACATACAAAAATGCAGAAATATTGAATATCGGGTTTAACACACTCAACTGGATTTTTTCAGTTTACAACTGCACTGTGAATGAGTTCAAGTGCTCCAGTGGTCACCAGTGTATCAACGCCTTCTACCGCTGTGACGGAGTCTTCGATTGCAGTGATCGCTCAGATGAGCAAGGCTGTCGTAAGTATTTAAAAAGTATTACTGAAGCAATACTCATGCATAATGATTGGTTGCTAATATATTTACATTTTCTCTAATTTTGGACTGTCCTGTCATGCTGTTTGTGGAAAATCTCAGCTACAAGGCCCCCAGGGATGTGCCACCATGAAAGTGAGTTCCAGTGTCAGTCAGATGGGAGCTGTCTTCCGTCTACCTGGGAGTGTGATGGTCATCCAGACTGCGAGGATGGCAGCGACGAACACCATGCCTGTCCGCCTCGCACCTGCCCCTCCACTCTCTTCCGCTGTGACAATGGAAACTGTGTGTTACGTAGCTGGCTCTGTGATGGGGACAACGATTGTAGGGACATGAGTGATGAAAGAGACTGTCCCACGCCGCCATTCCGATGTCCAAGCTGGCAGTGGCAGTGTCCAGGCCACAGTTTATGCATCAACCTCACCACAGTTTGTGACAACACTCCCGACTGCCCCAATGGTGCTGACGAGTCACCTCTCTGCAGTAAGTCTGATCTCTGCTCTCTTAGTCAACCTGAAACATGTTCTTTGTCTTTCAGCAATACTTTATTGTTTTATTGAGTTGGCTGGCATCCTCAACTTCAATCCAATTGTCACATGACATTACAAACATGATCAAACTCTCTACTGATTTAGTTTAATTTGACACTTCCCTCTCGTGCTCTGTAAACAAGGGCTTCCTTTCACAGAAAATGTGTTGAATGTTATCTGTTTGTCTTTGGATTCATGTTGAAATCATGCATGTGTGTGATTTGACCTGTATTAACCTGAAAATTATCTGTGATTTTTCTTTCTTGCCTTTTTCACTACTTTCAGACGAGCCTTTGCCAGGTAGGAACAAACCCTTAATCATTGGTAGAAATGCTGCAAGTAGTTTTGATTCATTTTAAACAAACACAGTATCTTTATTAGCTTTTTTTATATTCATAGATTTGTTTCAAAACCTAATCAAGGCCAAAATTGTTGTTAGTATTGTGGAGTGAATATAAAAATAATGTTCCACAAATATGCATTAAAAATAGTTATGGCTCAAAGTAGCACTTCTAAAGTGCTACTTCATTAATTACCATTTGAACATGTATATTAATTGCATAATGTGATAGATTTTGTATTTGTGTTGTATGAGTTATCATTTACCTTGTTTGATTTATGTTTCTAACTCAGATCAGGAGAGCTGTTCTGACAACAATGCTGGCTGTACCCACGGTTGTATCCAAGGGCCGTTTGGGGCCCAGTGCTCATGCCCTGTTGGTTATCAACTGAGCAATGACTCCAAAACCTGTGAGGATGTAGATGAGTGTAATTCCCCTGGCCTATGCAGCCAGCACTGCTTTAATGAGAGGGGCTCTTTCCGCTGCCACTGCCAGGACGGTTACACTCTCGAAGGAGACCAGCGTACCTGCAAGGCCTCAGGTGAGGAGGGATGTGGCATTAAACCTTCTGTGCATGCAACATATTGCTCCCCTGGTACTTATAAATAACAACCTATAATTTCATAATGCACGAAATAGGAAACAGGATGATTATCAGTCCTACAGTGACATGGTGGTCAAGGTGGTGCCTATACAGCACATATCTCAGTTGTCTCCACTGGGCTGTGATAACGGGGGAGCTCGGCCACCCGACTGCAAGACTGACACACCGTCTTTCTTCTCCCATGTCTCTCCTTGCTGATCTGATTTCTTCAGATAAGACAAATAACATATATGTCACTCACTGGCCTACACAGGTGTAATTAGGACATAATCACCAACAATGGGCTGTTCATCGGGAGTGTGCCTGACATGAGCTCCTCTTCCACACAGATAACCTGCTGAAAGACTCTGCAGTACAATAGGTCATTATTTGGACAAAAGTGCATTCCCTTAGGATTGCCATTTGAGTAGGGTCTATTTAACAGGCCTGTCACATAGTTGTGGTTGACATGCAATAGCTGTGCTCTCGTTAGCATGAGAATGGACATGAAAAATAGGTAACAGAGATTTGATGTCTGTTTCCAGATTCTCGTCAGGCGTTCTTGCTAGTGGCCAGTCGAAATCAGATTGTGCAAGATGACATAACCACTCAGCCCAATGTGGTCCGCTCACTGGTTCGAGATGGACGGAACATTGTGGCTCTAGATTTTGACTCGGCCACTGACCGTGTGTACTGGTCCGACACAAGCCAGGACAGAATCTGGAGCGCTAACAAAAATGGCAGTGACAGAACTGTGGTGAGTTGTTTTGTTCCTGTGTGTCACCATCGACTTACTGCTCTGAAACATTTGTTGTTTATTCCCAGGGTTACACATAGTTTCACTGTTTGATCAGTAAACATATTTAACTAAGAATGAGTCTCTTGTGGGCAGATATTTGACAGTGGAGTGACTGTAACAGAGAGCCTTGCTGTGGACTGGGTGGGCAGGAACCTCTATTGGACAGACTACGTCTTGGAGACTATTGAAGTGTCTAAACTGGTGGGAACCCACCGCACTGTTTTAGTCAGTGAAAATGTCACCAACCCTCGAGGCCTGGTGCTGGACCCAAGGGACAGGTCAGTTAGAAACACGTTTGTTTAAAATCTGTATGTCTTGGATATTATGGTCACTTTTCATTTTCAAAGCAGATGGTGTTAAAAGCTTTTGTTTTGCAGTGCTCACCTGATGTTCTGGACCGACTGGGGGAGGAACCCCCGCATCGAGAGGGCCAGCATGGACGGGAAGTTGAGGACTGTTATCATAAACAACAAGCTGTACTGGCCCAATGGTCTAACAATAGACTACCCAAACAATTTGTTGTACTTTGCTGATGCCTACTTGGATTTCATTGACTTCTGCGATTATAACGGCAACAACAGGAAGCAAGTCCTGGCCAGTGACCTGGTGAGTGAATGAGAAGGACACATTTTCTGAATTATCTTTAGAAATCTGATTTATGTCGATCATTCAAATTCAATTTCCTTTTGAATAGCATGTTTTTTTCTTGTGCTACTCTCTGTGAAAAGGTACTGCAACATCCCCACGCAATTACCATTTTTGAGGATTTTGTGTATTGGACCGACAGATACATCAACCGTGTGATGCGAGCCCATAAGTGGCACGGGGAGAACCAGACAGTGATGCTTTTCAACCTTCCTCAGCCCATGGGTCTGGTGGCAGTGCACCCAGCCAGGCAGCCTGCAGGTAAGGCAAATATATGTTATATCAACACATCTTTGTTGCATTAGTATTAGCTAAGTATAAACCTAATATATTTGGTTGTTCTTGCACATTGATAATGATGCCAATATCCAGCAGGTCCATTGTTTTTGTAATTACATTTAAGAACTTTCCAAGATAACCTGTGAAGATCATTCTGCTGACTCTTTATGGAATAACAGCGTGTGTTTGTGTGGTTTTACAATTCTTAGGTGAAAATCACTGCTTGGGGAGTCCCTGTACTCATATCTGTCTGCTTTCTGCTGTGGAACCGAGGTACTACTCGTGTGCCTGCCCCTCAGGCTGGACACTGGCAGCAGACCAAATCACCTGCACCAGAGGTATGCATCCTGCCAAATGGAGGAAAACACTCATCACTCAGTTTGATGAAAAAGGAAGCCGGGTCAGATGCAGTTGATAAGTTGATGTCCTCATATGGTATTCATCTTAGCTGTGGTTATTGTTGCAAATAGCAAACCTGTTATTGTGGAAATGATGGTTTTGGCATTCTTCATTTTCAGAATCTCAATGTAGGTAAGAGGAGAAATCTTTGAAAACACTATTCTTATTGTGGATCGATCCAGGTCCTTGTCAACAGTCTTCCCTTTAAATTATCTTGTAAACTGCTGTTCCAGTCATAAATATTAAGAATCATATAAGCATGTCTTTCAAGGTCTTAAGGAGACAAGGGATCTTTAATTCAAAGTCCAAGGACTCCCCCTGAGGTCAACAGCTTAACGCATCTCAGGTTTCAGCCCATTCAAGCCAAGCAGAACACATTCTCCCCCTGAGGCCAACAATTATCCAAGAATGAAAATGCCCCACAACCATTTGTCGATTATAATCACTGATGACAAAGCAAATCAGATTGGAGAAAGAACTTTCACCTGTCAATCCTCTTAATAGATAAAGGCCTGTTAGCTCAGAATCCCTATTTTGCACCAGGTTTTTATACACTGAAAGCAACGTTTAGTTTTGGATTACCTTTGGCTAAATCCATATCCAGGAAACATGGTTTCCTAGCTTTGTTTTAGAATATGTTATTTAACTTTTAAAGTAGTAGGAAATTCACAGCCTTTAGGAAAATATCTAGCGTATGAGTTTTCTGTCACAACGAAGGTAGCTTTTGTTTTTACTGCAGGAACAGCAGTTTGTAAATGTACTTTGTAGTCACTGTTTATTCACTGCTTTTTCATTTTGTTTTTTCATGTAGTTGAGGATCCTTTCCTGGTGGTTGTAAGAGACAGCATCATCTATGGCATTTCCTTGAACCCAGATGACAAGAGTAACGATGCTATGGTCCCAATTTCTGGGCTTCAGAATGGCTATGATGTTGACTTTGATGACAACGCACAGACCATCTACTGGGTGCAGCACCCGGTAAGTTACTGTCTTGTCACAGTTCAGTTAAAAACTTTGAGATGGTTAACGGTAAAAATACATAATAAAAACTCAATTAAAACATACTGGGAATATCACACAAGATTCCCTCAACACATCCACATTTAGCAGTGTTGGAGATGACTCTGTCTTCCTTTGTCCACCAGGGTGAGATCCACAGGGTGAAGTCAGATGGTACGAACAGGACAGAGTTTGCCCCTGCTGCCATCCTTGGCTCCCCTGTCGGCCTGGCCTTGGACTGGATAACAGAGAACCTGTACTACACCAATCCAGCTACACAGTCTATTGAGGTAAGACCAATATTACCATTAGAGGTCATTATTATTATGTCCTGTTGTAGTCACTTACTTTAATTTGAATTTAGATACATATATTTGTTGTGATTGCAATGGAAATAGGAAAACAGAAAATAAGTGTGAATAAGAGCAGTGTCACGACACAGCGATGCCGTACAATAATTGCACCTGTTTTTGTTTGGCCAGGTTTTGAAGTTGAGAGGGGAGGTACAGTACAGGAAAACTCTAATCACAAATAACGGCTCTCCAACTGGTGCTGGCAGTCCCGTTGGCATTGCAGTGAACCCAGCACGTGGGTAAGCCCCATTTAACACAGTTCTGGCACGGCCACTCATCCCCAAAGCTACTGAGCTCTAACGGCCTCCTCATCGCCATCTGCACTGCCTCCAGAGAGAACTCAAACCAATGTTGCTGAATACCACACTGCACACTTATACCCCGCCAATGTACAATAGAGTACAATTAAGAAAAAATAAAGACATTTCTAAAACATCACTTCTCACTCTAATGTGAAAACATTGCAACTCTTTGATTAATATGACCAAAATCACTGTGGTAATAATTTCATTATTCAACTCAGTTATGAACTGAATTTTTGTGGTTTGAGGAAATGATAATGATAAAAGATAATCCATTCCATGGACTTTTTGGAAAGTAATTTGGAGATGAAAGATTTTCACTCAATTGGTATCTCAATTGTTTGACTATAAAATATATATACTGCTATTAAAAAGTATTAAGCATAGAGATCTATGATCAAATTATTAATGTCTGGGACACAAAACCTTACCTCCATTCTTGAATGTCTTCTCAGCAAACTGTACTGGACAGACCAGGGAACAGAGAGCGGTATTCCTGCCAAGGTGGCATCTGCAGACATGGATGGCTTAAACCCTGTCACCTTGTTCACCAACAACCTCGATCACGTTGAGTTCCTCACAGTGGACATCCAAGAGAACAAACTGTACTGGGCTGTTACAAGCACTGGCATGGTGGGTCTTCACTCAGCTCTCAATTACCCCCATTTGTTAATTCTATATGGTTCTCACAAACGTAATATGATATGCACTTATGTAATCTTGGTATTTATACCTTCCACATTTGACTGCCTGTCTCCACAGATTGAGCGTGGGGATGCAGATGGGAGTAACCGCATCACCATAGTGACAGGCCTGTCTCACCCCTGGGGTGTGGCGGTCTATCAAAACTACCTCTTCTTCACTGACCGCAACTTTGAGGTCATAGAGCGTGTGGACAAGTCCACAGGTGCCAACAGGGTTGTGCTGCGAGACAACGTTTCTGGACTCAGAGTTCTGAAAGTGCATTATCGAGAGAGTGAGTAACACAAGGAGACATCATCATCCTCATTCACTACTGTCTGTGTTTTTGTTTATCACACCGTCTTCTCTCCACAAACGCAGCCTCTGCAGGTGAATCCAATGGCTGCACCAACAATATGGGAGTGTGTGAGCAACTCTGCCTGCCTCGGCCGCAGGATCTGTTTACCTGTGCATGTGCCACGGGTTTTAAACTTAATGCTGACAACAGGACCTGTGCTCCCTACCAGTCCTATGTCGTCATCTCCACTCTGTCTGCAATCAAAGGTTTCAGTCTGGAAGGGACAGACCACTCTGAAGCCATGATGCCTGTGGCTGGTAGAGGTTAGTGATTCTCATAAACTGTAGGATACATTTATTTGAATTTTTGAGTAAATTTAAGTCGGCAAATAACATATTTATTTGAAGTTACAATAATGGCCTCTAATGGTTCTCCTCCTGCAGGCCGGAATGCTTTACACGTTGATGTACACATGGCTTCTGGTTTTATCTACTGGTGTGACTTCAGCAGCACTGTGGCATCACAAAACGGGGTCTGGCGGATCAAGCCAGATGGCTCACGATTACATAGTGTAGTAACATCTGGAATAGGACGCAACGGGATACGAGGCATTGCTGTTGACTGGGCTGCAGGTATTTGGTTCTATTCAAAGTTAACCAACATCTTATATTGTAGAATATACTGTAGACAGATGTTTTCCTCTCTGTTGAAAGTGCTGTCAAGGGTACATAGTCTGCTGCAGTATATATTATTTACATGATGTATTAATTTCCATGTTAAAAAACATTCTATCTTTGTGCTTATATTCTATATCCTTTACGTCACCGACTTATATTACTTTATTCCCACTATGAAAAATACGTTAGTTTTATGGGAATAAATACACTGCTCTTTATCTGTTGACGAAATAAACCAGAAAACCAAAAGACAGCCTGACTTATTTGAACTTGATCTATGACACAAGCTTCAAGCAGCAGACTGCCCGGAAGAGTCAAAGTTTAGAAGTTTTATCATAACGCTGGACTCACAGAACAAGGAGATTAGTCCCAGACAGTTGACAGGAAAGATGATTTAGTTAGATCATTTTGGAAAGAAAACAGAGACAGCTGCAGGCAGGACAGTCTGTTTCCTTGTTACTCTTTCATAATTGCATCACTATTAGTGAAGGCATAACAGAAAGTCTGATCATGGTAGCTAGTAAATTTATACTTACATTTTGAACTAGCATACTTGGTATCTTGTGACTGATGACCTCATGCTATCAATATTTACAGATATGTGATGCTACTTTAAACACTGGGCTTACTATTACTGGTATCTTTCCTCAGGGAACCTGTATTTCACCAACGCTTTCCTAACTGAGACATATGTGGAGGTGCTCCGCCTCAACACCACTTTCCGCAGAGTGCTGCTGAAGACCCAGGTGGACATGCCACGCCACATCGTGGTGGACCCCAGAAACAGATACTTATTCTGGGCTGATTATGGTCAGAACCCTAAAATTGAGCGAGCACTCTTGGACGGCACCAATCGCACAATTTTAGTGTCATCAGGGATTATTACTCCACGAGGTCTGGCTCTGGACTGGGAAACTGGCTATGTCTACTGGGTAGATGACTCTCTGGATATGATTGCCCGAGTCAATCCTCAAGGAGGGGAGACAGAGGTTATCCGGTATGGCAGTCGCTACCCAACTCCTTATGGAATCGCAGTGTTTGAGAGTAGTATCATTTGGGTGGACAGAAACCTCAAGAAGGTGTTCCGAGCAAGCAAACAGCCTGGCAGCACAGAGCAGCCTGCCGTCATCAGAGACAACGTCAACATGCTGAGGGACGTTGCCATCTTTGACCAGCGCACCCAGCCTACCACTACCGAGGAGCTTAACTACAACCCCTGCAAAGAAGCTAATGGAGGCTGTGCCCACTTCTGCTTTGCCCATGCAGGTTATGGCACAGGTAGCCAGAACAAAAAATGCAGCTGCGCTTTTGGTAATCTAGCAGCAGATAACGAGAGCTGTGTGGTGTCAAGGGATGATTATCTCGTCTACACAACTGAGAGCACTGTGCGCAGCCTGCGCCTTGACCCCGAGGACCATGCATTGCCCTTCCCAGTGGTCAATGTGCCACGTACATCAGTAGCACTGGATTTTGACCTCACAGACAGGAGGGTCTACTTCACACAGAGCTCAGGCGTAGGAGCAAGCAAGATCAGCTACATCAGCCTGTCCTCTCCTACCTCAGCTCCTATAGCGGTGGCTTCAGGTAGGTTTTGCACTTAAACTACAACATACACTTTTTATTTATTCCTCTTTAATGACCTTTTAATCTTTTATGGATGTAGGATTTGACACCAATGGTATTGCTGATGTTGCTTTGGTCGCTGTTTTTGGACAGATCTCGGGGCTCCTGATGGCATCGCTTATGATTGGATAAACAAAAGAATTTACTACAGTGACTATGTCAACCAGAGCATCAGCTCCATGTCTGTGGACGGCTCTCAAAGGACTATTATTGCCCATGTGTCCAGGCCAAGGGCTATCATGTTGGATCCCTGCAGGGGGTAAGACTAACACAACAAACACTCTTTGTTCTTTAGTTTAGACTGCCATACAAAACGAATCCTTCTCTTGTTCCACAGATATATGTATTGGACAGACTGGGGAACCCATGCAAAGATTGAGCGTGCAACTTTGGGTGGAAATTTCAGAATAGAGATTGTGAACAGCAGTCTTGTGTGGCCCAATGGACTGACCCTGGACTATGAAGAAGAGAGACTCTATTGGGCAGACGCCAGCTTGTAAGAACTGAAAGATTTAATTGTTATAATGTATGAAAAATAAAATATGATCACCTTGCCAAACTACTGTTATTATCATTATTTTTGCTCTGCCATCAGACAGAAGATTGAGCGGTCCTCTCTCACGGGGTCCAATCGGGAAGTCATCGTCAGCACAGCCATCTACCCCTTTGCGATGACGATGTTCGGCCAGTTCATCTATTGGACTGACTGGAACACACGCAGTATCTATCGGGCCAACAAGCATGACGGTTCTGACCAGAGGGTCATGATTCAAAACCTTCCATCTCGGCCAATGGACGTCCATGTTCTGGCCAGCAGGAAACAGCAGCAATGTGACAGTCCATGCCAGCAGTTTAATGGAGGCTGCAGCCACATCTGCACACCAGGTACCAGCAGTTTCATACTGTTCCTTTGTTTTCCAGCATAATATTGTTTTAGTGCGGTAATTCAAAACAATGAACTAATTGTATAAACTGTTCTATGTTTTTTTCTCTTGTTAGGACCTAACGGAGCTGAGTGTCAGTGTCCCTCAGAGGGCCGCTGGTACCTCGCTGAAAACAAGCACTGTGTCCCTGATAATGGGACTCGCTGCCAGCCAGGCCAGTTTACCTGTATGAATGGCCTCTGTATTCGTGCCCAATGGAAATGTGACAATGATAATGACTGTGGAGATGGCAGCGATGAGTTGGAGAGCGTCTGTGGTAGGATGTTCCTAAAAGAGCTTGCATTAATTCTAGTCTTTATTTCATTTATTCCTCTTTTATTCTATGGAATTATCTAAAATGATCTAGAATTAACTGATTATTAGCTTGAGTGATCCTTATCGAGCCCTTACACCTCCTGCATGAGTGAATCACAACTCTCTTCTCTATTAAATGCAATTCTTCATCTTTTACCCTCACTAATACTAACAAGTTATGTGTTTCTGCTTTAACAACATTCTTTCTTAGGATCTAAACCTGACTTCAACTATGTTGGTGTGTATGTGTGCACTTTCCAATAACTTGCACCTAATTTATAGGTAATAAAACTAATGAACACTAACACTTGAATCAATGTCCTTATATCTTTGCATGCAGTCCCACAGCTGCTGTCATCCTTTATTGCCTTGTCAGGTAAAATGAGCTTCCACTGCATGTGTATTTAGGCCTCCCCGTTGGCCAGAGCTCTAACCTGTTCTTGACTCTGATTGGCAGCCTTCCACACCTGTGAGCCAACAGTGTTTACGTGTGGAAATGGGCGATGTGTGCCCTACCACTACCGCTGTGACCACTATGACGACTGTGGAGACAACAGTGATGAGGTGGGCTGTCTATTCAGACCATGTGACCCCAACACAGAGTTCACCTGCAACAATGGGCGCTGCATTGCAAAGGACTATGTATGCAATGGCATCAACAACTGCTATGACAATGGCACCTCTGATGAACAAAATTGCCGTGAGTATCCTAAGTTTGACACAGAAACAGAGGTAGATGTTCAAATCAAAGTGGTTATTACTTAAACTAAATGTTAATTATAACTTCAGCGGAGAGAACCTGCCAGCCAGAGCAAACAAAATGTCACTCTACCAACATCTGCATCCCACGATCATACCTGTGTGATGGAGACAACGACTGTGGAGATATGAGCGATGAGAGTCCTACCCACTGTGGTGAGTTCCTCAGCAGTTGTAGGATTATTACAATTTTGTGTTTTTCAGTTAATTAATATAGCTATTTATTGTACAATTTATATCATCTAGTTATAGTCTGAATAAGCATTTTTTTCACTGCAGACATTTTACATTTATGATAAATAACATTAATTATGGCTGTTATCTAATTAGTTCTACCAGTTCATTTCTGTCAAAACATTGGTTCATGCCGTGTCTTATCACTTAATATTCATTCATAATAAACACTCAATAGTTTACTCTAAATTGAGAAGTAAATTGATATTTCTTCTAAATCGCTATCATTTTGTAATGTTGCATGACTGCAATTTTTACATCTATCGTTGGTGAGGGCATTGCATTGAGAGGCTTTTAAAATATGCTGCCATGGGTATTATTTTTGTTCCATTGTGTACATTATTGAGGGACCTGCACAGTGCATACATGTCAAACATAGACACAATAGCTCAAATTAAATACAATGCACTAGGTAGCAAAAAGGGAATTATTTTGGAAACAGCCATATAATGTAGGTTCAATGAATGGCATTGATCATACATTACCTTATCTAAACACAAAAAAGTTTTACAGAGAAAATTGTGTTATAAATAAAGAAAACACTGGTACAAATTGCTGAAATATAAAAAAAAATTGTATCATAATGTGGCAAATAAGGGATCTGCTCAGTCTGGGTAAAACAGGATTTGAATCTACCTAAAGTTCAGAGAAAGATGATATACAAGAGTCAGAACAGATCAGTCTTTACCCCACCCCCAGTCATTAGCATATTAACATTCCCACACTGACAAATCCTTCAAGTGGTTTCATGCCTTTCCACGTCCTCTACATAGCGGCATCCACATGTTCCCAGAGCGAGTTCCGTTGCTCCAGCGGTCGCTGCATCCCCGCCCACTGGTCCTGTGATGGAGGGGCTGACTGTGCTGACGGCTCTGATGAACCCCTCTCCTGCAGTGAGTGTCGCACAACGCTCTCACCCCCAAAATGGGCCAGTTGGCTTTGTGTGTCTGCCGCCGCCCCATTATCAGCTGCCCGGTTATTGTGTGTTTGTGTCTGTCCGCCCTTCTGCATCTGTGTGCTGGTGTGAGAGAGTGCTCTGAGTGATGTAGCGGAGAGTGCGAGTCAGTGGTGTTTTTCTTTGTTGATGATGTGGTCAGTCAGGCCTCCTATTGTGCGCTGCATTCCTCTGTGGTGACGCCCCTCAGTGTCCTCTGACATACAGCACCTCCCCCTCCCTTTGTCCACCAGGGGTTACAGAGCCTCACTTTGGCTTTTGTTTAGATAGCTCACCATGCATGGGAATGTAGAGTTGCCATGACTATTTTGAAAGCTTTGCCAATGTTGTGTTGTGCCTTGCTTAAAAGAAGCGGGGGAAGTACCTGAGATAGTTGGAAATTATAAAAATGAAAAAAAGGGATGATAATTTATGATGAATATAATTAATTTGGCAAAAGATATTAAAACACAATATTGTACTTGCTTATCTGCAATTTAATGTTATATGATTTGTCTCTGCAGCCACACTGGTCAGAACCTGCAACACAGATCAGTTTCGCTGTGATGATGGCAGGTGCATTGCCTCATCCTGGATCTGTGATGGGGACAATGACTGTGGCGACATGAGTGACGAAGACCAGAGGCATAACTGTGGTATGCATCCTTTCATTACCTCTAATGCTTTATCTCCTTCCACTTCTTCCTTCTCTTTGTCATCCTTTTCTGCATCTTGCTACTTGTTCACCTCCTCCCCTTGTAGCCCATCTTCTTGTTCCCTATCTCTTCTCCACTTTGCCCCCTCCTGCTTCCTTCATCCTCTCGTTATTCAGGATGTTGATGGATTAGGATACACACCACTGGGGGAGTGTTGTGTGGGAGACACTGGCAGTCAGTGCCATCTTAGTCTGCTGTCGAAGGTCTTCAATCCAAGGAGTTGACATTCCTGATTTCTCCTGCTTCACTCGTTACTTTGTGCATGTCTCCTTTCTCTGGCTTCCTGGCTCAGGGTGGATCAAGACTCTTATGTCTCACCAATGTGTGCTCCAACAATAAGATGCCTGAAGCTAAAGACTTCAGCACTGCCTGAGCCTCTGTAGGAGACTCACTTCAAACAATGTGGATCAATCTCATTAGATGGATAAAGAATTTGAAGTCATGGCTGCTTGTTTTGAAATACAGTTTGGAATGTTTGGATTGGCAAAAATGCAGGTTGACATTGGGTCATCACTAGGGCTGTCCTCAAACAAAGACATTCTTCGTTGACTAACACAAATCTATTAGTTGATTTGATCGACAGATCTGTAAACTTTATTTGTGGTTATCACAAATAAGCACCACTTAAAAATGTGCGTATACCAGGAATGTGCTTATACTAAGTCATCCATCGACTAAAGGCCGAGACAAATCGAGTAAAGTAAGTTGACTTCCCATTATTTTGCTTCTTGTAACTCCCCCTGCAATATATTTTTTGGAAATTCCAGGCAATCGCACATGTTCAAGTGCAGAGTTCACCTGTGTGAACAACCAACCACCTCAGCGGAAATGTATCCCAAGTGACTGGGTGTGTGATGGAGACGCAGACTGTGCAGATGCATTAGATGAACATCAAAACTGTTCACGCAGATCCTGTGGCATCAATGAGTTCAGCTGTAGCAATGGCCTTTGTATACGCAGCTCCTACAGGTTAGACAAATGAACCCTTTTGAAATATCATTAATTACATCTGTCATCGGATGTCTGTCTGGCAATTTGAGTTTATCTTTTGGCCTGTCGTCTAAAATCAGGTGTGATCGCCGTAATGACTGCGGAGACAGCAGTGACGAGCAAAGCTGCACCTACCAGCCGTGTCAGCAACACCAGTTCATCTGCCAGAACGGCCGCTGCGTGTCTCATGACTTTGTATGCGATGGCGACAATGACTGTGGGGATGAGTCCGATGAGCTGGAGCACATGTGCCACACACCAGCACCCACCTGCCCCCCTGGAGAGTTCGGATGTGACAACGAACACTGTATCCCTCTGATGCAGGTGTGCGACAGGAACAACGACTGCTCTGACAACAGCGATGAGAAGGGATGCGGTGAGTGTAAAGAGATTTTAAAAATAGTTCAAGAAATTGTGCCATCAAAGAAAATGTTTTACCTTTTCAGTTTTTTGCCTCCATTTATGTTCCACTAGCTTTTGCATGCTTCCTCTAGGAGAGCTGTCAAATAAGTGCTGGAGGCAATGTGGGGAAACATAGAGCAATACAACCACAAATAGTCAACAACCAAAATGAAGATTTATTCTGTAGATATGGCATATAGCATTATCATTTCACAGATTTGGGATTGGAATCAAATTAAAATACTGGGATTTTTATTTCTATATTTAGCGTTAAGATAACAATGATGAGCCTTACTATATATGTATATATATATATATATATATATATATATATATATATATATATATATACATACAACTATTTGATATAATAAGACAAATAAATTAATAAATAAATAGAATTTATTTTTCTTTTCTCGTTGACAACTTTTTCAATAATTTGGTTATTATTATGCTTGTGTATGCAGGTGTCAATGAATGCACAGAACCATCCATCCATAACTGTGATCACAATTGCACGGACACACCCACCAGCTTCATCTGTTCCTGTCGCCCCGGTTACCGCCTCATGTCTGACAGCAAAACATGTGACGACATCAATGAGTGTGCAGAGACACCGAGCGTGTGCAGCCAGGTCTGTGAGAACACCGTCGGCTCCTACATGTGTAAGTGTGCCCCAGGATTCCTTCGAGAGCCGGACGGCCACAGCTGCCGTCAGAACAGTGACATCTCACCCTACCTCATCTTCAGCAACCGCTATTACCTTAGGAACCTGTCAACAGACGGACAGGCCTACTCTCTGATCCTGCAGGGCCTGACCAGTGTGGTGGCCATGGACTTTGACCGTGTCGACAAGCGTCTCTATTGGATTGATGTGAACCGCAGAGTGATTGAGAGGATGTCCTTCACTGGCGATAATAGAGAGGTGGTGGTCAATGGCGTTCCGCATGGGGAGGGCCTTGCAGTTGACTGGGTAGCCAGAAAACTCTACTGGGTGGACAGCTTCTTGGATTGTCTCAAAGTGTCTGAACTGGACGGTCGATTTGAGAAGAAACTGGCTGAACACTGCGTCGATGCCAACAACACCTACTGCTTTGAAAACCCCAGAGCCATTGTGTTGCATCCCAAATATGGGTGAGTCAGAAGCAAGAAGGAATGAAGTCTTATGATTGAGCCGAAACAATTAATTTAACAGTTAATTTAAGTAAGCATTAATTTAAATGAATACATTAATTACGCAACTGACATTTTATTGCCACTCTCACCTTAGCCTGCTTTTATCTGAAATCTTTAACAACCAAATTTGAGGTATCCTTCTTCCTTGTATCAATCTGTCTCTTTCTCATACTAAGTTACATGATTGAAAAGCTTTTGTTCAGACGTGTAGATGCACTCTTTCTCAGATCTATGTCGATGTCATCTGAAGTCATTGTCTTGGCTACCCGCTAGATTTGTATACTGGACAGACTGGGGAGACAAAGCCTTTATAGGTCGTGTTGGAATGGATGGATCCAACAAAGCAGCTATCATCACCACCAAGATAGAGTGGCCCAACGGGATCACGATCGACTACACTAATGACAAGCTCTACTGGTCAGACGCTCACCTCAGTTACATTGAGTAGGTACATTTGTCAGAAGGTGATCATACTGTTCTTGCCCACAGTAATTGCAGTGAGACTTGTAACTCTTTTTTAATCTTTTGCCAGATACTCAGACTTGGATGGTCAACACAGACACAACGTGTATGATGGAGATTTGCCTCACCCGTTTGCCCTGACTGTGTTCGAAGACTTTGTGTACTGGACTGACTGGAACACACGCTCAGTGGAGAAAGGCAACAAATACGACGGCTCTGGGCGTCAGGCCCTGGTGAACACCACTCACAGACCATTTGACATCCATGTGTGTCATCCTTACAGGCAGCCTATTGGTGAGTGACAATCTCTGAATCCTGTGTTCAAGAGCTTTTAGTTGTTTCTTATCTTGATATGTGCTCTTTAAGTTGATTGAAGTGCAGGATATTGACCACAAGCAGAACAATACCTGGCCTGAATTAGCCACGCTGTGTTGAATTGTGATTATTTGACCAACTGTGGCTCTTCCTCTGGCAGTAAACAATCCTTGTGCTGTGAACAATGGAGGCTGTTCTCACCTGTGCCTGATCCGTCACGCGGGGCGGGACCACACCTGTGAGTGCCCTGACCATTTCCTGACTGTCCAAATTGGAGGTGTGACCCGATGCCTTCCCATGTGCAGCAGCACCCAGTACAGATGTACTAACAACGAACGGTTTGTCAAATGTTCTTCTTGCAGTATGCCTTGTGATCTTTTTATGTGATGTCCAGCATTTTAAATATCAGTATAACGTTGTTGAACTGACCGTGATACATTAGTGGGACTATCATAAACAAATTGGACCACTATAAGGATGACTAGTGTTGTTATCTCATGCCAGGAGTTTAAAACACAAACTTGAGACCAGATTTCTTATAATTACTCTTTTATCACAACAAGGATTGTGCTACTTTCATCCTGTCAATTTTATTTTATTTTCCTTTACTGAGTAAGAAGAAAATGCTGTTAGCAATATTTACATTGGCTGTTCCCTTGCTCTATTCATCATCTGTAATTTTAAAAGGAAATGTACAGTTATGCTGTTTGCTCTCTTTGCTCTGGAAAACAGCGCTCCCTGCTGTTTGTTTTCATAATATAATAGTTACACGTTTATTTTTTATCCACACTTACATTTCTGTAGCCTTTCGTACAGTTGTAAGTCGTTATGTAGTCGATATCTTGAGTTTAGGAGTCAACGAAAAGGTTTTGTGCGACACGCAGAACATTTTTTGCCCTACCTCTTCTTCAACAGATGTATTCCCATCTGGTGGAAATGTGATGGTCAGAGGGACTGCAGAGACGGCTCAGATGAGCCTTCTACTTGCCCGGCTCGTCACTGCAGGCTCGGCCAGTTTCAGTGCAATGATGGAAACTGCACTAGTCCACACTTTCTGTGCAACAGCAACCAGGACTGCCACGATGGCTCAGACGAAGACATCGTGCTGTGTGGTGAGTCGTGTTCTCTTAACCGACTCATTTTAATTTCTATTATTAATTACTCCAAAATGTCACGTTTTCTTTAAGCTTCTCCGGTAATCTCTGTTTTTGTCTTGTGTCTTCATTTAAAAACTTGCACGGGTCAATTGATGGACTTGTCTTCCCTCTAGCTACACACCAATGTGAAAGCCACCAATGGCAGTGTGCGAATAAGCAGTGTATCCCGGAGTCATGGCAGTGTGAGGGTGAGGACGACTGTGGGGATCAGTCTGACGAGAACCCTGCCCACTGCTCCACCAGGACTTGCCGCCCTGGACAGTTTAAGTGCCGAAATGGACGCTGCATTCCCCAGAGCTGGAAATGTGATGTTGATGATGATTGTGGTGACAACTCTGATGAACCATTGGAGGAGTGCAGTAAGTATTACACCTTTTCTTCAATCTTTTTCTTTTCACTACTCATGGGTCTTTCTTTACAAGGACCCAATCTGAATCTGAGTTGCATCGGAGTAGAACGTTTTTTGAACACTTGCCTCTTGACTCCTTCACTCGACAACTGTGGTGTTTTCTACACAGTGGGACCAGAACATCGATGTGACAACCACACAGAGTTTGACTGCAACACCAACTACCGCTGTGTGCCACTGTGGTCTGTTTGCAACGGCAACAACGACTGCAGAGACAACAGTGATGAGCAGAACTGTGGTGAGTCTGCGACAACCATCCTTCAGACAGAACTGAGGCCCGGTTTACATCTTGGCACTGGAATAGAGACTGTTTGTTATTAGGATTGAATATGCCCAAAAACGTTATGTTAAAGCTTCATTTTATTATGTATTATTTATCATATTTATGATTCCAAAGATCTAAACACTTGGAACAACATGGAAACAAGAGTATGTGTTCAAGGAGTGAGTGAGGGTCAATTAGCCAACACCTCAGCCTCCTGTGGAACATTACACAGTGAGGTAGTGGGAGGTGCTGATGGAGAGGGTCTCACCACTCACCCTCCCCCACCATTTGCTTCTCCCTAAGAGCACCGCAGATTTATGAGCTGTCCGGTGGTATGAGTCTCCATATGTGTTTGTGTGTGTGTTGTTGCTCTGTCCTTGCGTGGGGGCAGGGTTCACACAAGTCTCTTTGTACTTTGATACGATCCAAACACCCTTGCCGCTGCCCTCCCGTCTCTTATCGGAGGCCCTGACTCCATTAGTGCCATGCCAGCGCAGGACGGGAGATCAGTGCTAATCTTCCTGTAAGAATGTAGCAGATGGGCCAGGTGGAGGGCTAGGAGGGCAGGACTAGCTAACACGGCGCTATCTTTGACCCCCAACATTGTGTGTTAGAGACGGCTCAGACCAGCTCTCCTGTACTCCTCTCCCGTCTGTGCTTCTCATCTCCTGCAGTCTTATCCTCTCCAGACACACACTAGCATGGGTAGAGTTCACCCATCTGTCTGCGGCACGCTGCTCTTCTCCCTTTATGACTATTACAGTTTAAATAAAAAACAAGATGACTTTTCATTGGGTCAGTGCATCTAACAGATTTAAAAGAGGCAATTACTTTGTATGCTCCGAATTGTATTTTTTCTTTCAAATATTTCCATGGAGCATCATGTTAAACTGGGCTTACTATCTTCAGTCCAAGCAGCATATGCCTGTTAAGGTTAATAGAATCAAAACTCACCCTCGTCTCCAAAATACAAAGGGAAAAAATAGAACCTCAAGGCTTGCTTGAAGACCGTTCTGTTGACTCTTTGGCAGAGCAAGGAGAAAAGTTATGCTCAACGATGACTAGTTTCATGTACCTGCTCCTTTCCCAGATGAAGTGACCTGTGATCCTACCGGAGACTTCCGCTGTGACAACCACCGCTGCATCCCGCTGAGATGGAGTTGTGACGGGGATGACGACTGCGGGGACAACTCCGATGAACGCAGCTGCAGTGAGTGCTGCTCACTGTCACTGATAAAGTTACATCATTAAGTTGTGTTTGAGTACCGACGAGTGTGAACAGTGACAAACTGGGTTCATTGTTTTGATGTCACTTAAGTGTCTTTTAAGTAGGTTTAGTGGGGGATTTTAGCTCAGCTCCTGTGAATATGATGACAAAGGAGTGTTGATGTTAAAGAATAGTCCTGCTATCATTTTTTATCAGACAGCTGGGAGGTTTTGTGAGAGGCTCGACACTTCTGCTTGAGTGCAGAGAGAGGTAGTCTTATCAGCAGCTAGAGAAACAGGCTCTCCTCAGCATGTCAGAGAGAAAGGGAGTGAACAAGTCCGTCACCCTTTGCCCTGGAGAATTTAAACATTACTGAGAACATGCTAGTTAATAGAGATAATGTAGCTTCTCAAAAGAGCACCAGCGACTTGGGTTAAATCACGGTGGTACCGCTCCCCTTGTTGCTGTTGTTCTGCTGTTGCCGGGAGAGTTTTTCTCCAGTGAACCCATGAGCTCACTTTAGAGTAACGGCTGCACATGCTGCCTGCGTGAGCGTGTCGAGGTGTATTTTGTCACAATATATATAAAAAATAATAGACGTCATTTAACAGATTTGAAAAAGTTGAATTAAATACAGACAAGAGCTTTTTTCATCCTTCTGTTTAATGTGTGTGTGTGTGTGTGTGTGTAATGGAAATTGTATTTAAAAACAAAATGAAGCCTGCATTTGATGAATTCTACTTAATTCACGTTTCCCCTCAGCTCCACGCTCATGCACAGAGAGCGAGTTTCGTTGTGAAAATCTGCGCTGCATTCCCGACCGTTGGGTCTGTGACCATGACAACGACTGTGAGGACAACTCGGATGAAAGGGACTGTGGTAAGTGGAGGCTCTTTGTTGGCTGGCTGTTTGTGAGTAACGGAGGGCTGCACTAAACAAAGAAGCAATAGAACTTCACCTTTTGAAGCATAAACAGACAGGACCACCAATAGTGAAGTATTCAATACTAGTTTATTAATTGTTACAAATGAGAGATTTCTTCCTTCCAATGCTGGTGCAACACAGAGTAAGACTGAACACTGAGCACCGTGTATCTAGAAGTTATTCTAGATGAGATACATGAAATAAAAGTGTATTAGTTAGGTGGGGATTCAACATACTCAGTGTGTAATTACTGTTGTCATGACCAAGTAAGGAAGCTAGTGCTCCCCTTTCCATGAGTGGTGTGTATTTCATTGTGAAGCAATGCTTCAATTTGTGCTGGTTGGACTGTGTTGCAGAGTTGCGGACTTGTCATCCCGGATACTTCCAGTGTGGCAGTGGACACTGTATCGCTGAGCGCTTCAAATGCGATGGCAACGCCGACTGTCTGGACTTCACAGATGAGACGTCTTGTCGTAAGTTTCCTGCATTGAATGTTTTTGGGGTGCACTCTTCTAGGACAGTTAGTCAATTGTTGTTGTTTTGTTTTTTTATTCCTGACTTGCAGCGACCCGCTTTCCCAACGGCACATACTGCCCCTCATTCCTGTTTGAGTGCAAGAACCACGTATGCGTCCAGCCTCATTGGAAATGTGATGGAGACAATGACTGTGGAGATGATTCAGACGAGGAGCTTCACCTCTGCTGTAAGAAGTAACATAAACAGTGAAGCACACTCAAAACCAAAGCTTGGCTAACTATATTGGCTTACTACATTTTAGTGAAAGTGTTGAACTCTTGCTGTGAGGTTTTCTTGAGACATTCTGTTCATCCACAGTGGAAATCCAGTGTGAAGCTCCGTTCCGTTTCCGCTGTGACAACAACCGCTGCATCTACAGCCACGAGCTGTGCAACTCCGTCGATGACTGTGGTGATGGCTCTGATGAGAAACAGGAAAACTGTGAGTTTAAAAGTTTGTAGCTGATGGTTTCATGTATATACTCAATTGGATGTCATGTTTTTCTTGAACATGCATCTGCAGCATCTCTTGAGTCAATATGTGTCTTTATATCTAGGTCAAAGTCCCACTCATGGACCCTGTTCAGATGATGAGTACAAATGCAGTAATGGACAATGCATCCCTCTGCAGTACGCCTGTGATGATTATGATGACTGTGGAGACCAGTCTGATGAACTGGGCTGCCGTGAGTACATTAACAACATATTAGGAATGATGATGAATTGTAGTGTGAAAATATCATTCTAAACTTGCAAGTTTACTAAAATTATGATCAATTACATTTCTAAAACTGTTAAAAGTATTTTGGACATAAGATACTATTCAAATGCTGGATTAGCATTCTTATATGCCTGGAAAGAAGTTTACATTTATTTAGCTTAGTTAGCTCAGTCAGACCATTAGTGGTAACCAACTTGTAACTGGTCATGAAACGGTCTCAATTCAATACTGATGCCTTCATATGAGCTAAATAAGTAAACAAGACCATCAGCAAGAAGATTGGTTATTTCTATAAACTTATTCATGTGTGCCAACGGGTCGGATTCTGGCAGCAGCTTCTCCTCCTCCGGTCAGGAGCAGAGCTTTGCCTCGCTGCTCTGTCGGTCCCCGCTGAGATCAAACACCAACACCACGCTGCTGGAAGCCAGGGACCGGCAACACGGCCCAGACCCAGCACGGGTGAACCAGCACCAGGACTAAAACTGTCCAAACCTGCTGCAGTACAATGAGAGGTTTTCTAAAGGGACTCTGGTGCCTGGAAACACGACCGATGTCATCGAAAGGGGCTGCCAAAATCAACACAATATGAGTGTTTGTTGTAGTCGCTTTAAATGGACATAAATCATGGTGGATTGATTCAGTACCACCACCATGACTTGTCGTGGCAAAAGAAGCGGGAAGACAGGATTCAGATTGCGGGGAGCCGTTTATTACTCAACAATAAAATCTTACAACAATGTTCAACATTCCCTCCGTTATTCTTCAACAGACTTTAATGCAGTGAGCCTCTTCGTTCATTTAATTCGACTTCAGCTTGACTGTATCTGTCCTATCTGACATACTGTCGCTACTAAACTGTTAATTTTGTGAGTGTCTAGTTTGACATTTAGTGTGATTTTGTATTTTCTCCTGTCAGACCATGGCAGTGGGCACACGTGCAGTGACAACATCTGTGAACAGAACTGTACTGACCTGACGCAGGGAGGCATCCTCTGTTCGTGCAGGCGCGGCTACAAGCCGAGATCGACAGAAAAACACACTTGTGAAGGTAAACGTTGCGTCAATTAGTCATTTGTCATTCGTCATTTACTTAATCCATTTAAACACTTACATTGTAGTTGTTTTTTACATTTTAGTTTTCCTCTTGCTTAATGTCTTCTGTGTTTGGAAACAGATGTGAATGAGTGTGAGGTGTACGGCACGTGTCCTCAAGAGTGCAAGAACACAAAGGGCAGCTTCGAGTGTTTTTGCGCTGAAGGTTTTCTCTCTTTTGGTGAGCCGCACGGGACAGAGTGTGCTGCTCAGGGTAAGAGCTTGGCATTCACACATAGAAGAAGATTCTTTACAAATGTTCCCTTTTATTAGTGTGTTCATTTCTGTACAGGAAACCCACCGGTGCTGCTGTTGCCAGACAACGTCCGCATCCGTCGTTTCAACCTGTCCTCTGAGCAGTATTCAGACTATGTGGACAACGCTGAGCACATCCAAGCCTTGGACTACCTGTGGGATCCAGATGGCCAAGGACTCAGTAAGATGTCTACTGCAAACCTTTTAATGTTTGTGTCAGCTGCGTTAAATATAAAAGGTTGGGTAACCATTATCCCCTGGTGTATCTTTAGGTGTTGTGTACTGGACAGTTCTGGGTCGGGGATCTCAGTTTGGCTCCATCAAACGCGCCTACATGACCACATTTAACGATCATGGCAACAACCCAGTGAAAGAGATGGATCTGAACCTGAGATACATCGCTAATCCTGACGGCATCGCCGTGGACTGGGTTGGCAGGTAATTCACCAACATTATGACTTAACCATTGCGGCGGTTGCTTAAAACGTTGTTCAATTGCTCAGTGTGTATTTATCACCTTTCAGGCACATCTACTGGACAGATTCAGGAACCAATCGAATTGAAGTGGCCAAACTAGATGGGCGGTACAGGAAGTGGTTGATCCACACAGACCTTGACCAGCCAGCTGCTATTGTTGTCAATCCATCACTTGGGTATGAAGCAAAACAAAGACTATGCTTACATTTTTAATTCCTTTGTACAGCCTGAAGAGGATTTGTATCCAAACACAAAATAATGTTTTGTCTCTTATTATTTCTGTGTTGATAGGATGATGTACTGGACAGACTGGGGTAGGAAACCCAGAATAGAATCAGCGTGGATGGACGGTCAGCACAGAGAGGTGCTGGTGAAGGAGGAGGACCTGGGCTGGCCTACTGGGCTGGCTTTGGACTATGTGAATGGAAATAGGATCTACTGGTGTGACTCCAAAGAAAACATCATTGAGTCCATGAAGCCCGATGGCACAGACCGGAAGATTATCATATCAGGAGGTCAGAACACTGACAGCCAGTCTGCAGAAAAATAAAACAGTTTTATGGTGTTTTATCAAATATTGTATTCAATAGTGGAGGAGATTTAAGATATTGTGTTTTCTCATTGGTTTCAGACATTGGCCACCCCTACAGTCTGGATGTGTTTGAGGGGCATGTTTATTGGACAACAAAAGAGAAAGGTGAAGTGTGGAAGACTAACAAGTTTGGGAAAGGACATAAAGTCAAAGTTCTCACCATCAACCCCTGGCTGACTCAAGTCCGCATTTACCAGGAGCAGCGACACAACCAGTCAGGTCAGAACACAGAAGCATTCGTATAAAGAGAGACTGTTTACGGGAACAGATCATGAGACAATGTAGTAACCTGCAAAAAGGCTTGTAAGACAAGGTTCCCAGGATGTCACATTGTAAAGATGAACAATTATGAATGAATTTGCCAAATGAATACAGCAATTATTGCAAAAGAACATTTTTAGAAGAGAAGAGAGGATAGCGATCAACGGTTATGTTTTGAAATTATTTTTAAAAATCTTTATTTAACAAGGAACGCTTCATTAAGATTAACATTTTTTTCTTCCATGTGTGTCCTGGCTGAGAAAGGCAGCAATAACAAAGAGTTACAGACAGACCACATGAAATAGATAACACCAAATATGTCTGATAATTGGAATCAAACTGAAATTGAAATATATAATCTCTGCTCTGAGCAATATCTAACAGTATTACTCTTTGTGCTCTTACCTGTTCAGTACCCAACCCTTGTAAGAATGTGTGCAGTCACCTCTGTCTCCTGCGGCCTGGTGGATACAGCTGCGCCTGCCCTCAAGGGTCCTCTCTGGTGCAGTTTGATGCCAATGAATGTGATGCAGGTAAGCAGAAGCCTGAGTGCATCGACTGTCTGCACTCTTGTGTTAGCTGGTGTGTTGCATTTTGTTTTGCATTCGTAAATCCATTCTTCATGAGTGCCTGCCTGCTCCTGTGTGTTCCTGTGAAACTGTGGTGTGATATTGTTTTGTTGTTGATTCTGTGTATGCCTGGCTTTTGCTCCTGCAGCCATTGAGGCACCCGTTGTAATGCCCGCTGCATGTAGATGCATGAATGGTGGAACGTGCTACACTGATGAAGGCGGTCTGCCCAAGTGCAAGTGAGTGTCGTTGTTGGTGCCATTCACACCAGTGATTAATCGATTCCTCATCAGTCATATCCAGAAATGCCTGATATTTGCGGTATTCAAGGTGTTGTTTTCCCAAGTAGGAGTATTCTGTTAATCATGCTTTTCTGCAGATGTCCATACGGTTATGTGGGCAGCTATTGTGATATGGGGAAGTCACAGGGCGCTCCGGCAGGAACAGGTACTGTAATATAAGTGTGTATTTATTTATCCTCGTGGCACTTAATTATTCTCTCCTTAAACTTAAAGAGTTGCCAAAACTTATTATTTCAACCAAAACCTGTGGGAGTCCTTCACACATGCACTGGTTGACATGTGGGAGCTGCTGCACAGTGACTAATTCATGATCTTTACTGGAGCAGATCAAGGCCAAATGTGATGAATTCACAGAAAGCTACTCAGGCCAACAAAAACAGTCTGCCTCAGCATTTGCTGAACATGTTGACTGACCAAAATCATACATTTGCTTAATAAATAGCTAAATAATACTGCAATTGATTACTGTTTAACATCTCTAATGGTTTAGCAAACAAATGGGTCAGCCAAAGAACATTAACTCTAAAGGACTAGTCTGCTAAATGTTATTACAGTAGTCATTTTTATGACCAACACCTTATTGCAGAGGTCTAACATGCATACTTCTTCTTTAGCCGTGGCTGTTCTTCTGGCAGTTATTATCATCCTCATCACTGGAGCTTTGGCTATCGGGGTTTTCCTCAACTACAAACGAACAGGATCTTTCATCCCCTCCATGCCCAAACTACCCAGGTACGTTAGAGCTTTTTTCTCTCTTTATGACTCTCTGTTTTAGCGCTTATGAACGACAACTGTGCTAAAGTTGATACCCGCAAAATTAAGATCAAAGTTCAAATTGAAGTGTTTTGCTTTTGTCCAGCCTCAGCAGCCTGGTGAAGTCCGGTGACACCGGGAATGGTGTGACGTTTCGCTCTGGTGATAATGTTGACCTTGGACCCTCACACATTGGAGTGTCGTTCATTGACGCAGCCATGCAGATGGTAAGTCTATGAGTGGTTAATATTTCACTGAAGCATATCGTACTATCAGCACCTTTTTATTAACCAACTAGTGTTTTATGTGGTATTTATTGAGTGCTTTATTTGAACTCTCCCACTAGAACTGCTTGTGTATGCAGCGTTTTAAAAACAGTTATTGGTGTGCTTTAGTGAATGTAAAAAGCAATCTTAGCAATATATTATCTTCATAGGATGATAATTTTGCCATGGAAGCTGGGAGGCAGCCGATCACATTTGAGAACCCGTTATACGCAACAGCTCCTGGAGCGCCGGGGGATCCTGCTGTTATTCATGCCACACAGGTACTGCAATGATTGACTGAATGATTGTTTTATTTCCCACATGGAGTTACATGACAATAAAACCACACAAAGTCTTTCAGCATCTTTCTAAAATCATGATATTAGGGACAATATACAACGAAATGCACTTCATTTTGTATTTAGTTTGACTGTAATCACACAGAGGTTATAGTGTTTGTTAGCAGAACATCTCAAAATTATACATTATGAACAAATGTGATTGAAATACAGTGAATAATGGACTGCTGGCCAAATCACTTTTCATTGATTTTGAGGGCAACTGTGATGGTGGAATTCTGCTGAAGCCAACAAAATGAGGGCTTTGATATATAATGCTATGGGTGTGTTTGTTTTCAGGATCAAAATGTTCATTTTAAATATGTACATTAAGTGATAGACATTATATGTATGGATGTGTTTGCTGGCCAGTAGATCCTTGTCATTGCCAAATACTTAATTATGAAAAAAATGAAAGAAGAAATACCCACACATTGCTGTGTCATTCCAAATGTTCTTGAATTCTACTTTGCCATGACGGATCTTTAGGTCCTCAGACTGTTAGAGGACAAAAACATTGTTATGGTTGTGTGCGTGTCTTCTCATAATTTGATTAACCTTTCGAAATTAAAGAAAATGTCATTCGTATTTATTAGATCAACAATTAGATCAATCATCATGACTGAGGAAACTGACATGATGACCTAAATCCTAACAGGTGACTGTAAATGTGAGTGGTGAACAGCTGGAGAGCAAGTTTGTGAACCCGGCGTATCGCGGAGATCCGAGTGTGGGCATCGTGAACACGTCTTCTGTCAGCACCAAACCTGTGCAGGTGAATCTCTTAAGTACAGTATGTGCATATAAAGCTATGTAAGCTACATTATTATGATTGCTATTAAGTGCAAACTGTGTATGTTTGTTTGCAGGAGTCAAAGTGGAGCTTATTCAAGCAAAAATTAAAGCCAAGCACCACATTTGAAAACCCTTCATATTCAGAGGTCAGTGTGGACGTGTTTCTTGACACCAGTTCCAAAGTACAGATATTCTTTCAGCTAGTTTACCCTCTGCATTGTTTTCCAGATGAAGGATGAAAAGCCTGTCGGAAGCACTGGGGACTCTTCTGCCCCGGAGCCGTCTCCGTTCGCCCCCCCCGCCAAACCTCAGAAGACGAATCGTCCGAGCACCTTTTCTCCAACCGAGGACAGTTTCAAAGACACAGCCAACCTCGTGAAAGAGGACAGCGACGTATAACCCCTCTCTCGCAGACGGGAATTGGAAAAAAAGAAACACACTTTGCACAGAATTTATTTTTTTAATGCAGCCTGTGTACAAAAGCTCAAATTGTTTAAGGAAAGAGAAATACATTTCTATAGAATGAAGATAACAGTCTCATGTGACTATGCCTTCTGACATTTCTTATGCCAATTCTTGTGTTAATGTTTTCTTTATTCTGATGTACAATATGTATATCTTTGCACTGAAGCTGCTGATAGAAATGTGGATAAATAAATTGTATATTTGTAAATTTGAACAGTAAGATTTTGTCAGAAAATATCTTTGAAATAGATCCTATGAATAGTTCAACATAAACACAATAACAGATAAAAAGTGAGCTGCATTCTGAATGTACAGTACTTATATGATTGAAGGTTATCAGAGAAATGTGTGGAATATTTTTTTTTGCCACTGAACAAAACTGAAGATGTATTTACTTCATCTTTCATGTTTATATACCTCATTTCAGGGCTGTAAACTAAACAAAAGCAAGACAAAAAACTATTGGATTTTAACTTATGCCATTACATTTTTCAAAGACATGTGCTCCAGTAAAAACAGGTGCACAAGCTAAAATATGTGTGTGAAGCATTGTTATTGTTAATCAGACTCATTGTTCCCTGACTTCTTATGAATTTGAATCAACATGATCATGTTTTAATAATGATATTGGAACAATGGCCAAAATAGTTTGGAGCAATACTTGAACGTGTTCATGTTTGTTTTGCATGGAAATAAATTGACGTAATTGATTGTCTTGAAGAGCAACACATGACCTGAGGATGAGGATGTAAACGTTCGTTTTTATAAACACAGTGAATAAATTCTTATCTTGACAGCATATGATTTATTTGTATCATAATGAGCCCAATACAACCTGTGTGTGTGTGTGATAATTCACAACTTGCCCATATGGTTTAAATTGCTGCTGCTGAGACATGAAATGAATAAATTTCCTATTTTGTAACACTCTTGTTGTCACAATATATTGAATTTCATCCCTTTCAGAAAACTCATACGGTTAAGTTCAGTTGCCCGTTAGACATTTCTTTGATTCTTGGGTAAAGGAAGAAACATGTTGGTAACAAAGTCCGACACACATGAAGGGAGGTACGACAGAGGAATCCAAAACAACTTGGCATCCCAGCCTGCACTGTAACGTGTGCGTGGGAAGCGAGCTGTCAGCGCGTGCTCCATACACCTTGTCACCTTAGAGATATCTGGACTGCACAAGAGGCCCATGGAGAAGTTCTGAGCTTTCACATCTGACAGAGAAAAACAAAGCAGAGGAGTCATTCGTCATTTTCATTGGACACTATTTATGGCTGTATGTCATCAACTTGACTTCCACTCACAGTCGTCAAAGTATGTCTCTCCATAGGAGTCTTTGACATCCTGCGGGAGGCGGGTCCACAGCCTCCTCAGGTCAGCTTCAATAAGATCCAGTCTGGTAACAGCTGTCTTGAAGAAGCCCGGCTCGATAATGCTCACTTTGATGCCAAAGGGATGCATGTCCCTCCTGGGCAGAAGAAGCAAAACAATGTGTTTCCTTTGTGCAGCTGGGCGGATTTTTTAACGAGATGAAGGAATGTTTCTAATAACCCCTTTTACAGTATTTCCTATTTTAAGAGAAAGTGTGATACATCTGTTGTCTTCCCACTACCTGAGGCTGTCGGAAAAGGCTTCCACTCCCCATTTGGAGAGGCAGTATCCTCCACCAGTGAGAGACAGTCTGCCCAGTACACTGGCCACATTTACCACCCTGCCCTGGGCCTTTTTCAGCAGAGGCAGAAACTGGAGCGTCACCTCAATAACTCCTATTAAATTCACATCAAGAACCTTCGTGAAATCCTCCAGCTTCATCCATTCTGTTGGACCGATGGGTACGGACCTGCCAGCATTGTTCACCAGACCCCACAGACCTGCAGAGAATGGAGGGGGGACGAGAACTTTACCAGCAGACATCCCCTTTTATGGACCTTTAATTCAATTCGACTTCAAACTTTGTTTCTCTAATGTTGAGATGAGACAATGTTTTTGATTTATTTTCTTCACAAATATAAGAAATTAATTTACAGTTAGCAACTGGCTTGATTCATTCTCATCAATTTGCATCAGGCACTGGAAACTACAGTTCAGAGTGCCTCATAGGTCCTCATCTACAGCAAACTGGCAAACATGTCAGAATTTGATAGATAGATAGATAGATAGATACTTTATATATACTTACTATACTATACCTTTTTAAATTAAAGGCTAAATAGGCCTTGGTCTCCCTGTACTAGTGTGCACACTACTGATGTTTACGTTCTGTGCATTGTGCTGCACTAATTCCTATCTTTGCACATCAGCATTTAACACATCAAGCACATTGTCATATTTTCATTTGTGTATTTGTAATGACTGCAACTGTGGTTTTATTTATAAAATGTAAAATAATTATATTAATTATGAAATAAATAGGAATTAAACAAAAAACACCTGTAATTTATTGATAATGTTTGTATGCATGTATAGTACTTTATAGGTAAAATCTGATTCTGAAAAGTTATACTGTTTTCTATAAAGAGGAAATTATGGTGGAATGGCACTTATCTAATCATTGTTGAAATGCCAGGATATATAACATACAGTATTATGGAAAGTATATAACTCATACTGTGTATACTTTGGGAGTTATGTCCCCTACTCAACTGAACAGAGACGGACCTGGCGTGTTCACAAATTCCAATAACGTCTAAAAAAAAAATGTACACTGTGGTGAGGATTTGAGAACTTTTTTTTTTCTTTCTTCTTCATAAAACTGTAGTTCAAATTATTGTTGGGAGAAGCTTCACTGTGTTCTTGGCTTTAAAAAAAATGCAGACTATGAGCTCAGTATTTTCTCCCTATCTAGTAGGAGGAGGATGAGTTGAGGATGGGATGGTCCAGGTTGCCTTTATCTCTCTCGGTGCCTCACTCTGACTGGCACCCTATCTGTGTGTACCCCCTGCTGCTGTCCGCCCGGCTCACCTCGCTCTCCGACCTCTTTGCTCACCGACTCCACCGCCCTCCCGATGCTCGCACTGTCTGTAACATTCAGCAGAAGGGTCTTCAGTCTGGAGGAGGCCGCTGCTGTCAAGTCTGCCGCCCCTTTCTCTGTGAGACAAGCAGCCACGACGTGGAGGCCTTTTCCATCCAGCTGCCTGGCCAGCAGATGCCCGAAGCCGCTGTCACAGCCGGTGATGAACACGTGCTTCTGGCTGAAGCCATCCACTTTGTAGGAATCTCTGATGTGCCAGCGGACGGCAGCGAGAGTGACCAGCAGTAAAGCACAGGTTACAGCCAGGTGGGACTGGATGAGCTAAAACACAAAACCCACAGCTTTTGACTTCAGGACTCCTTTTATTTCCAATAATGCTCCACACATTCTCCGTAAAGGGTTAATACAAAATGGTGAAAATAGAAGTGTGTTTATACAAAAAGTGTGAACAGAGATGAATCCACTTACTTCAAATAAATATGTCCACAGATCGTCAGCTGACACCTGAGTGGAGAAAGTTGTATTTCTTTTAAGATCCTCGTCACAGAAGCCGGGAAGATAAAGTCTTGAATGTTATTCTTTGTGTTTTTTTGGTTTGTGATATGATTAACTCACATTATGCTTCACTAACATAAACACATGTGAAATACATTAAACAATTTAACCCCCCACTACCTTGAACACACACCCTTTCACATCATCAAAAAAATGCTTCCCAATAAAACAGATTGTTTCTGCTCTAGTGCCATCTAGTGGCTTAATCTGACCATGGAAGTAATGGACATGAACACGGGACAGGATACCGATTGATTTTAAATATTTTAAATACCTCTTCTGCTGATTGTGAATTGCGTATGCATAACTCACGTTATACTAATGATAACTTATGATGCAGGAAAGGAGGAATTCAAAGTAAGCCTGGTTGCGCTAATATGAGAGAAAAGTCAGTGTTCAGCAAGTAATGGGTCAGTTCAACAAAACCTCAAATAAGTTCAAACAAAAATAAGTATTCCGCTTCAATTTTGAGTTTATTCAAATATTGCATTTTTTTTTACTTTACTTACTTATACAAAACACAAGAGCAGCTTTTAAAATATTTATACTTTTGATACTTTCAGTACGTTTTATAAGGCAGTCTGCACTGCAGTTACAACTTTTATACTTTCTCTACCACTAAGATATATTTACACATTGTTTGTGTAGCTTTTTATTTCCACAAACAAAACCCCGTCCACCTCTATTGTACCAAGTCTTCGCAGCGGAGATGAGATCAAACTCGAGCCTATCTGCATAGCTAGACACCACAAGTGATATGAGCAATACGCTTATTTTAGCAATACATGTCACTCAACTACCAGATGGCATCTTAGCTCAATGAGCTGGTTTGTGAGAAACTAAATGTTGTCGAACAATTAAAAAAAAAAAAAAAAAAAAAAAAAAAAATTGTAATATCTAGATTCTGTTGGGGTTCTCCTAATTAGCATCAAACTCAATTATCACATTTAAATTGTGTAAAATAATAATGCAGACCTACCATGGCTGCAGTTCTTCCTTAAAGAATACCTGAACGTGAAGATCCGTTCTCATTCAGGTTGCTCCTGATTGTTTTCAGTGTGTCTGCAGAGTATCAAGGTCCATACAGGACACAACAGCTGTACTGGGTTGTGCAATAGACTGCCTGCTTTTGATAACTGCAATCCCATTTTACCTCAAATTCACTCTGAAAACCGCCCAAAGATAACAAACCGTTTCCTATATTTGATGAAACAAAATCAACATTATGTATTTGAAGAGCAGAGGAGTCAAAGTCCATCAATAACAAAAGCTTTACGAGTTGGTCAAGTCGTGACACTGTTCTTAAGATAATTATATAACTCAAAAGGCCAATATGTGCAATATAATTAAATGAAATCATATAATAAACACGGCAGACATAATAATGTCTGGAGTCAAGAGACATAATTAAGAGCTAAACATGTTTTAATATAGATAACATGTGTATAATGTCAACGGTGTATTTCTTCAGGCACAAACATTTATACCAGTAAAAATGACAGCCAACGTAGGTGTGATGGAAATTAGCCCAATTTATTTTTCTCAGACAAGTGATTTGACAGCAGCTACAATGCAGATACTTTTGGCTTTACGTTAGGGCTATTTTTACGAAAAAGTCTATCCATGATGAACGTCGGCATGTATGACACCGGCAACCAGAAGAACTTTGCGTCCCATCCGGCAGAGTAGCGAGTACGAGGATGAACGGCCGTGATGGCGTGCTCCATGCAGCCGACCACCTTCATCAGATTACTGTCAGTCAACATCCTGAACCTCTGATCCAACATGTCAATGGCTGAAAGAGAAACAGTGCAGGCATGTGAGGTTTAGACAGAGGAACACGCGTTATTTTACAGGTCAGTTATTTCTAATTAGTTCCTAATACGTTTCCTTTCTTGAAGAGAGCCGTGTAATTTGGCACTAAATAAATATTAGGTCAAAAAAACAACTACTGACGAGGCTCATTTGATACAATACAAAATAATGGAAGATTAAGCAGTCAGTGGACATTGTGTCCATTTTGAATTATGAGGAAATAAGGGAGCCATAGCATAACGCTTAATTGTGTCATCAAAAAATTTCTTCAGTCGAGGAAAACCCAACTTATTATCAATCCTTAAAAATGTACATTGAGGATTTTTGCCTCGACTGGCAAAAGGTAAATAAAAAGTTAAAAGTTCTCCAAATACTGAAAAGTGTAGAGAACAAGTTAAAGGGGAAGATCACAGATCATTAATTGGAGAGATGACAAAATAATTTCCTCTTATCTATGCAAATTGTTCAGTGATATCATGAAGTATAAAAGAAAAGAAAAAGTTGTTGTTATTTGTTACCAAGTGGAGTAACTCACATGCTTTCAAGAATTCCGGTCCATATTCATCCTTCACATTCTGAGGTAATCGTTCCCAGAGCTTCTTCATGTTACTTTTCATCATATCTACATCGGTCACGTTTGTCCTGAAGAAGCCCGGCTCAATGCACGCAACCTTGATTCCAAAGGGTGTCATGTTGAGACTGAAACAGAGAGGAGGGCACGGGGGCTGTCAGTGGAGAAGACTCTCGTGAGAATAACAATGTGGCTCCGTCATGAAAAAAGGGGAACGTCTCCTCTCACCGCAGACTGTCATTGAAGGACTCCACTCCAAACTTGGACACGCAGTACGGCCCGCCAAACGGGCTGACTCGGCCAAACACGCTGGCGACGTTCACCACTCGGCCTCTGGCCTTCTTGATGAGGGGGAGGACGCTCAGTGTCACGTCGATCACGCCGCACAGATTGACAGCGAGCATGCCCTTGTAGTCGTCTATCGTGAGCCAGTCAGTGGGACCCGACGGCAGAGCCACTCCAGCATTGTTCACGACGGCCCACAAGCCTGGAGCAGCACAACAAGACAATAAAACACGGAGAGGTGAGAGTGTTAAAGGGACAGCTCATAAACACAATCATAAACACATCGTTTTCCTCATATCTGTAGTGCTACTTATCAATCCAGATTGATTTGGTGGGAGTATTTTTTGGAGGTGTTGGCCGTAGAGATGTCTGCCTTCTCTCCAATATAATGGGACTATATGGCACTCGGCTAAAAATATTATAATATTTGGAAGACTTAACAGACATTTCTCTTTGCAGAAATCATGACCCTGCTACCTAAAATAAGCACTCTGAAGACACAAATAAGTTTCACCAACACTGGGTTGTGTGATAGTCAATATTACATGACCCCTGGTTATTAGAACTGCATGCCCCTCCTACATTAAACTCACTCTGAAACCTTCTCAGCCCAAAAGTTACAGCCTTTTGTCTGCATCTGATAACGAAAGTGAAATCTATGTTAAGCTTTGAAGAGCGGGTTGAAACAGGACGGAGGACTCAAAGTCTGTCAAGAACAAAAGCTCTACAAGTATGATCGAGTTGTGAAACTGTGTTTAAGATAATCATATAACTTAAGAAAAAGCCATTGACTGTCGTGAAAAAGATTTTCTGTAATATATTTAGATTAGAGCCTCATAGCCATAATGCAGGCAAAATGTCTGGAGTCAGAGACGCCATGAAGAGTCAAACATTTCATAATACATGAAATGTTTAAATTATGGCATCAATGGTGTCATCCTTAGAGTACAAATATTTTTTTCATTACTATAAAGAGGGACGAGGAAAATATGCATTTCCATTTTCAGGGTTAACTGTCCCGTTATACTTTTCTATACGATGGGAAACACAATCCCTTTTTTGCTGTATGTCTGAATGGTAAATATGAAGCTACAGCCAGCATAAAAACTGGAAACAGGAGATAGTGTTTTATTAAGGGATCTTATAGGTGCCGGTAGACTGTGGACTTGATCACCTTTATCAGGCTTGCCGTTTCCCTGGTTTCCAGTCTTTATGCTAAGCTACGCTAACTGGCTGCAGCCTCACAATGAACAGACAGACATGGGAGCGTTTGGAGAAAAAAAAAAAGATAAAAGTCTTTAAGATTACATTATGAGTACTACCCAATTTTTTATATACACATCATATTATATATCGTTGATTCACCTGAAATCCTACGAATGCCGTTAACTCTGAGATGAACACAACACCTCTGAGATGAACAGACATTAAACGTGAGATCCTCAAAGCCACTCACCCTTCCTTCCAACCAGAGTCTTGATGGAAGCCGCCGTCTTGCTGACGCTCTCGGAGTCGGTGACATCCAGGTGAAAGGTCGTCAGTCTGTCGGAGGCGATCTTCTTCAGCTCATCCTCGCCCTTCTCAGTGTAACAGGCCGCAATGACATGGAAGCCCAACTTGTCCATGTGTCTCGCGAGGAGATTCCCAAACCCAGTGTCACAACCAGTGATGTAGACATATTTATCTTCTTTGTTGGCCACTCTTTTCCTTTCCTTGTACCAACGATAGACGAACCAGGGAGCTACCAGTCCGACGACATACAGCAACATTATTTCTAAAAACCAGACTGTCAGAGTTAAATGATAAATTACATAAACGTAATACAGTATAGATGTATAATGCTGTACTGCTCCAAATTAAATGTGCATAAAAAGACCCATATGTGAAACTTTGAGATCCTTGTTGTATTCTTATTTCTCAGTTAGACCCATTTAACAATTTGATGAAACAATCTCCCGTCAAGGTCGATGTAGTTGCTTTTCTGGAGCTTTCAATCATAATAAGCGTTTGCCTAGCAGAATCGGACACTGAGATTTTAATCATACATTTTTAAAGCTGAAATTGATAAGAAGTCCACAGTCAGATGAAATAGAAATGTAAACATCTTAAATTCCATGACAACTAGGGATACTCCAATAAAGACTTGGATATGAGCTGCTGTTTCGGGGGTCTGGAATTCAGTTTCAATCTCAAAATGTATTAAAAGTATGAGGTTTACATAAGTCGTACAGTGAGCCTATAGTACTCTACTATACATTCCCTTGCTGAGCAAGCACTACACTTGCAACCCTATATTTGTGTCAAGCTGGAGACATAAACAATTTCAACCTCAACCTCATCTTGATACTGAACTTAACATGAAACTGAGTCCTAGAAAAACCTGTCTTTCCGTGGGCGGATTGCAATGCTTTCAGGAATGCCTTGGTTACTCAACATGGAGGCACATTTTTGTGTAATGAGCTACGGTGCACATTTGCACCAATGCCATTTTTAAGTCTTAAAATGATACAGAATATGAAATATAATTATAATAATATTTAAATTGCTTTTATAATGATAAACACACAATTTAGTGTCATTTTACAAATCAACTGAGATGTAATATTGTATATTAGCTAACTGGCCGTTTATTTTCAAAATTATTATTTTCTCAACTAGTTCATAAAATATGCTATATTTGAATTTTCTTTCCCCGACCGACTGTGCAAAACTCAAAAGGTTTTCACTTTTTTTTACCAACAAGAAAGCAACACAATCCTCTCTGGAACAATGTAATGTTTGGTTTTGTTGTATGAAAAATTACCAAAGAAAACAATCAATTAATTAACAAAACTGTTTCCAAATAATTTTCCGGAGCAATTATTCCCATATGAGATGATATTCAATGTTACCATGTGGCCAGGGATTCGGAGGACTGGCGGTTGTAGTTTCATAATTAACTAGTTGAACATCTATTTGACGAGTTAATGAAAAAGAAACTTACGTGAAAGTTTTGTGAATGAATCAGTGTCGCACCGCAGAGCAGCAGGACGCGAATCTTCAGGAGAGACGGCGGAGAGGTGGAAGAGCTATTCTTTTTCTTTTCCTACTTCATTTATTTTAACTTAGCTTCCGGGGAACTCAGGTGTCCTCCTCCGCCTTCTTTATCACGGAAATGATGTGTTGGGATCGCCATCTGCTGGACACTGCGTGGTAATGTCATATAGACATACATGCGTTCTCTCTCTCTCTCTCTCTCTCTCTCTCTCTCTATATATATATATATATATATATATATATACTATTACATTTTTTATTAGTTATCAAGATAAAATCACAAACAATAGCATGGGGGACACTCAGTGACCCCCGGAGCCACCCAATTTGTTCTTCACAGCGGCTCTTCAGACACCTGTGGGTGTCCAAACCCACTCCCGGGTACCCGCCTCGCCCTGGGAGGTCCAGACTCCCAAGCTGTGTTGAAATATGCCCAAGTTTCTCTGGGCCATGTGAACACCATTCCAGAGCCCTTCCCGTCACACCTGCTTCTGATTCCCAGTCGGCAGTCTGGCCGACACCTGCTCAACCTGAGCTGCAGCCGCAGTGCCTGAAATTCCCGTTCCTGCAGGGCAGTTGTGTGGTCACCACACAGCTCCCCTGTCCAGCCACCATTTCATATATAATGAATAGTTTAATGCCCATTAATAGTAAACCACATGGCTTCTAATGATACTAATTTGTATTGTTTCTTCAAACCAAATGGAGGAACATTTAAAACATTTAATGTTCTCTATTCTGGTGACTTTTTATGTGCCAATTTGTACCTTTTCTGCATCAGTTAATGGTGAAAAATTCAAGTGCCAGGTGACAATTTACAATATAAAAATATAACAGAATATATGTATGTATTGCTTTTAAATTGCTCCTGTCGAGCGCCATTTTTGTGTTTTCCTGCTGAAAAATATTACGATAATAAAGTCATAATAGTAGAAGACCCGAGAGTCTGCATTGCATCAGGCCCCAGATATGTTATTGCTCTGCTGATTGTTTCCCCTCAGGCCGTCTTACAGACACAGAAACCTGTTTGGGAACCTGGTCTCCGGATACAATGTCACCATTGTACAATGTCACCATTGTACGGCTTGATATCCACTTCTAACTTAACCACCTCTGATGCATGTTTCCGTGTCAGCGTTGTGTGATTTCCCCTCCCTCCTTGTTTTCCCTTCAGGTGCCAATCAATTGCCACCTGTACAGGCCAATCCGGCATCACCTGGGTTCCAGAAGGCAAGCTAGCCAATCAGCTGAGTGGGCCCCGTTTTAAAAAGGAGGAAGCCTGAAGAGTTTGGGGGTTAAGTAATTATGGCAGCTGCTCTAGAGTCTATAAAATCAAGCAGAAAAGCAGTGCCATGGTGGAACAATACTTGTAAAGAGGCAATTGGGCATTCAATTCAATTCAGTTTATTTTGTATAGCCCAATATCCCAACTTACAAATTTGCCTTAGAGGGCTTTACAATCTGTACACATACGACATCCCTGTGCCAGGACCTCACATCGCATTCAAGCTAATGAAAAGAACTCATAACTTTCAGCATATGATACAGTTCAAAAAAGCTCAGGCATTAGTGAGAAAGATAATAAAGCAGGCAAAAAGAACATACTGGAGGAAGTTTTTGAGATTTTGAGTTAAAAAGGTGTGAAAATAGGGAGGCCTTGAGGAAGAAGGAGAATACTGAAGATGAATTAAGTGTGCCGTTTACAATGGGGGAGTTAAAAAGAGCAGTGGATAAAACTGGAATGACTGCCCCAGGAAACAATGAAATATGTTATATTATAGTAAAGCAATTAAGTGGAGATGGGATGAATAAGTTACTAACCTTGTATAATAAGGTAATAATATAATAGATAATATCGAGTCAAACACAGATACTTTGCCTCTTTGTTATTTTCCTTGTCAAATTTATCGTTAGTAACTTCCTGATCATCGTGAGGTTGCCAGGTGTAGGAGACTAGGAAATAGTCAGGTACACCCGTAAAACCCACTTAACACTATTTTTTTGTACAGATACACAAACAAGAAATGATGTGTTATTTTGTGAGCTTTAGAGCTGCTGCTAGGTGTTTGTTTCCTTTGGAGAGAGCCGGGCACGCTGTTTCCCCGTTTCAAGTCTTTTTGTTAAACTAAGCTAATTAACCGACTGCTAGATGTGGCTGCATATTTACCGCACGGATGGTGTCAATCCTCTCACCTAATGCTTGACAAGACAACAAAATAACTCCTTTAATGCAACATACAGGATCTAAACACATGACACAATAGTGGTCTGCTAATGCAGCCAAAGTGATCCCAGGGTACTTGTGAGGGACCAGGGTACTGTAATGGTAAAATATTGCATTGCTTATGTTACAAAGGTAGATGGGCCACTGTCTTGAGAGGCCTCTGTCTTGAGACTGAATACATCACAGATAGTGGTTGATTGCATTTTGTTTGTGAGGAATATGCTAACCCTGCTAACAGTCACTGTTTTCTGATTAGTTGTGTGTTCATGTACTATGGAACAGGGCGTTGCTCTCCCTCTGTATAAGTATGCCCGTGACTTTTACGATGTTGAAAATCTTGTCACAGACTGTCTTGGGTGTCTGTCACATACGTTTCCCTTGCAAGCAATAAACGGACAAAGACAACTTTGATTCAGAGACTTAATTCTTCATTCCCGATTGTCTGAGCACATCTGCCATCACAGTACGCATAGAGCAAGTAAAGGTGGGGAGAAATAGGGATTTCATATGATGGTATTTAGAATAATTAAGATGGTGAACAAAATCAAACCAAAGTGACAAATTAAAATAACTAAACATATTTAACACAATTGCTCTAAAGTCTAAAAAAAACTTACTAACTCGAACTTGGGCCTAAACAACATAGTGAGGGGGCTCTACTGAACAAGAGACACTCTCCTCCGTCTTCTAACTGCAGGATATATATGCTGGCCAGTCCATAGTTGATTGGAGGGGAGAAAAGACCTTCTCCTCTGTGGTGCAGATTTAGTGGCTCCTGAGGACACCCCTCTGGCTGTTGTAGAATGGCACAGTCCAATTGGCCAGGCCAATCTACTTAGGCAGGTGTGATTTCTTTTCCAGGATGGTCGGCCACAAGTAACTGTCAGGAAATTGGTTAACACTTTTATTACCGTAACTCCATTTTTCTATATTGCATGCAATCAATTGAGAAAAATAAAGTTTGCTAAACCAGTGTCTTTAGTTCTTTTAATCATGGTGTTAATTAAAGGAAGTGGGAAACATCACCTCTGCCAGGTTCCTGGTGTTGTTCCAGTCGTCACAGTACTGTCGGTCTGTGTATAATATCTGAACTTGTCTTAAAAACAAAAGAACGTCATCACAAGCACGTTCGTTATTATACCAGGATACTTGAATACATGAAAGGCATACCAAAGTTTAGATGTCCTTGATAAGACTTTTGTTGACTCCATGTGTTACTCATTTGTTAAGCTTTTCTATGCAAGGCAACTGTCAGCACTGTGAGACAAAAAACAGGAAGTTGTTTTTTATTAGTGTCTTTGAGTAGATCCGCCTCCTTCCTGTGTTATTATCAACCTCTTGTGTTGTGAACGATAACCGGCTTTGAAGCAGGAGCAAATTCCAAACCCAGGCCCTCTTCATGTCCCAGCGGGCATTAACCCCACGAATACCTGCTTAATTACTCAAATTGTGTTTACATTTCCACTTTTAGTAAACATATTTTATATATTCATACTTTATGGACTAATTCTCAACTGTGAAATAAGGAAGTTCCTCACAGTTAGGTAGTTTTACAGTTATGGACATGAAACTTTCTGAAATTAAAAAGGTGAAATTATTACGGATATAACAGATTTGCTGACGATAACATTGTTTATTTTGACTTATGTGTGTTTTGAGACAGCATCCGCCAATAAATAACTAATATCCATAGTCATTTGACTTGTTTTATTATCACTTATTATGATAAATAAACACAAGTGGATCACCAGGGGACGTTTAATTAGTAGATAACACATTTAGAAAATCTTACTGTTTTGTTTTTGAAGATACAATGAGACGACTAAGAGCAGTAAATGAACATTTACTTGGTTTTAGTGACTGAATTTTACCTCACAAAGGTAGTGTAGTAACTGTCATAATGCTAACAGCCCTTATCAGTCTAATAGAGGAGTAGATAATGGGAAAGGGCCATAGGTTACCTGAAAATAGTTAAGATAGCAATTTACTCTGATGAGCCTCAGTGGTGCTGGCATTCAGTGAGGAGTGCAGGTATAGTACGTTTTACTTCTCTTCTACCTCAAAGTGCTACATTGTGTTCATGTTCAACCAGGATTCTCTTCTTATAATTGCTTTTTGTGTCTATGTACAGTAATTTAATAATGTCACAAGCAAAACCTTTTCTTAACCAATCGACTCATCTAATGTCTAAGTCTATGTCTTTGAGTGTATAAATATATAAATTATTATTATTATTATTAATGTTGTGTTTGCCTTTCTGCCACTCACACAGTGGACGGCAACAATGCCTTAACCATTGAACAATAAAATGAACATGTTCTAATATTCCAAGTTGTTAAGTTGTAAAATGTTTTTAGGACCAATTTCTTTAGGACCAATTTTTTTTCTTAAAGGGACAGTTTACCCCCAAATAAAAAATACGCAAAGCGCAAAAGAAAAATTTATTTAGAAAAACTACAAGTCTCTTCCCATAAATCATGACCCTGTTACTCAACATAACTTGTCATGAGTTGTTTCTTATGTGATGATTTCTAGAAAGAAGCATTGTTGTTGAGTTTTACAAATGAATTTTAGCAGAGTACTATATCGTCCCACAGTGTGTGTATCTATATATATATATATATATATATCTATATATATATAAATATATGTGTGTATATATATGTATATGTGTGTATATATATATGTATGTATATATGTATATATATATATACACATATATATATATGTGTGTGTATGTGTGTATATATATGTGTGTATATGTGTATATATATATGTATATGTATATTTGTGTATATATATATACATATTGTGACGACCCTCTCTGCCACTGGCTCGTTTTCCCTGCAGGTGGGCGTGGCCAAGGCTCATCAGAAGAGTGGGAACACCTGGGCCTTGTGTGCAAGTGCTGCACTTAAAAGGCCCTCTGGTCTCAGGAGCTCTCTCTCCCTCGCTGTCTTGAGACCCTGACTGGCTGCCTATAGGAGAGTATGATTTGACCTAACAACATCACAAACACACACTTCCCACGCATGCACTCACCTCCACCACTGAAATTACTGACTCCACACACCACTGTTTTGCTACCTAAGTTATATAAAAACCCTTGCTGATAACTATTATCTGTGTGTGTCCCCCTTTGTTGTCGCGGCCATGCGGCCCGGTTCGTGACAATATATATGTGTATATATATATATATATATATATATATATATATATATATTTATATACACACAGTATATATATATATATTCTTTTTTTTTTAAACCATCTGATATAGTGAGGACACCTGCATGAGCCGGGGCAGCAAACATGAGGAAAAAAATAACATTTGCAACAGATGTAGAAAAAAAAGGTAAGTGATCTATTTTCATTGTAAAAGAACAGGCACACTAATATAGTTTTATATAATATAGCTTTACCTCTTTTTCTAGCAGACACCGAGAATGGGTAAGTTTGTATTGAATGACATCTCCCACAATATACTATGTTTCACAATATGTTGTATGCAGTGCTTATGTTATTGTTACTTTAATGTACATGTGTTTCAGAGATGAGAAGAAAAAAGAAAAGATGCTCAGTGTTGGATACTTTCAGCTGGTAAATACTGTTTTTGTTCATATTGTTCTCAAACATTGGTGGAAAGTAACATTCATATAATGCTTTTGTCCAAAGGGACTTAAAATAAGTGTTAGTTGCTTTTTAGATTTTTTTTTAATGTTCTTTAATTTGATACATGCTAGCAATGTTGTTGAGATGTAATCTATAAACGTGGATTTTTAGCCTGTTGCAAATGGAGATATTCACAGAATATGTGGAGCTCCTTGAGTATTTCTATTCCATGCTAATTTCTACATGTTACTTCACTCCATTTAGTTTTGATACTAGTTAACAGATTAAGATTTTACATACCAACATGCTATACGCTTTTAAAATATTGTTATCCATTACAGGGGAGTACTTTGGAATTTTAACTTGCTTATAATAATCATGTACTTGACAGCTTATAATACTAATGTACCTTTCCATAAGTAAGATTTTGTTTGTCAGACTTTTACTCGTGATGGACTATTTCACATTCTTGCCATGGTACTTTTAATTATGTAAAGGATCTGAGTAATTCATTCTCTCTACACCACTGTTATTCAACTCTTCTTTGATTTGATCATCAATAATATAAATGAAAACAAAATGGGTTGCAAATTCTCACAACTAAATTACATTTAAATTCCCCAAATTCGTGTTTGCAGTTTCGCTTTGCCACCGGCACAGACACCTTGATGATGGTGGTCGGGGGGCTGTGTGCCCTCATACACGGGGCAGCTTCACCTCTCATGCTTCTGGTGTACAGCAGGATGACAAACACGTTTGTGTCTTATGAGATTGAGGTCCAAGCACTAAAAGATGAAAATAAGATATGCAACAACAACACCATCTATTGGAAAAATGACTCCATATATGAAACGGCTGAAAACGGCTCTGTGTACTGTGGGTAAGTTATTAACTGTTTATGTGATTGTTGTAACGGTTGAAAAAAGTGGCTCTTACTCATTTATTTTCTCTGCAGGGTGGATATTGAAGCAGAGATGACCATGTTTGCATATTACTATATTGGGATTGGATTAGGAGTCATGTTTTTCAGTTATTTTCAGGTACGTATTTATGCTTGCCATATTCCACCTCAATTTTAAAACCATCTTCAGAAATGACGGCGTATGACAGTGTTGCATATAACTCACAGAAACCACTTTAATTGTCCACCGTAGATTGTCTTCTGGATTTTAGCAGCTTCACGACAAACTGATAGAATGAGAAAGACTTATTTCAGAAAGATAATGCAAATGGAGATTGGATGGTTTGACTGCAACTCTGTTGGTGAACTGAACACAAGGATGTCAGAGTGAGTTGGGGCTCTTGAAGATCATGCTCTTATCAATTCATAACTGGGAGAACCTTTCATACAGAATAGCCCTTCTGTTCCTTTTACAGCGATATCAACAAGATCAACAATGCCATCGCTGACCAGGTGTCTAGCTTCATTGAGAGGATCTCTACGTTCGTGTTTGGCTTCATGGTTGGATTCATTGGTGGATGGAAGCTGACCTTGGTGGTCATAGCAGTGAGCCCGCTGATTGGCGCAGCTGCTGGACTAATGGCTATGGTAAAGCTCTGAATCAAACAATGATTCCTTAGTACTGGAAAAGAGGACTAATAATTGGAGATTGAATTGTACCTTTTAAAAAAAAATGTTTTTATGTAATTCTTGTTGCTGAAGGCCGTGGCCAGGCTGACGGGGCGAGAGCTAATGGCCTATGCAAAAGCCGGGGCAGTGGCTGACGAGGTCCTGTCATCCATCAGGACAGTCGCAGCGTTTGGTGGGGAGGAAAAAGAAGTTGAAAGGTATTTTGTAAGATCACAAGAAGTTGTTCTGCTTGATGATGAAGATCCATGATTCTAAAAGAAACTTACATGTGAAACGTGTACAGATATGACAGAAATCTTGCAGAAGCTCAAATCTGGGGTGTGAAAAAGGGCACCATCATAGGCGTTTTTCAAGGATACCTGTGGGGCATCGTTTTCTTTTGCTTCGCTTTGGCCTTTTGGTATGGATCTAAATTGGTCATAGACACCAAGGAGCTGTCTCCTGGCACTCTTATTCAGGTATGTGAAAATTAATTGATTGAACTTTTGTTACTCTATCATATAATATAAGTGTTTGAAAGTCAGTGGCCTAAATTTCACCATGAGGCCGCCATGTTTTTCCAGGTGTTCTTTGGGATACTCATGGCAGCCATGAACCTTGGACAGGCTTCACCCTGCCTGGAGGCCTTCGCTACTGGTCGTGCTGCAGCGAAAAACATCTTTGACACAATTGACCGGGTAAAAAATATTTTTATTGCAGATACAAAACATATTTGAAACGGATCATTTAAAGAGAGAGAATATTCAATGTAAAATCTGTTATGCTCACAGGAACCAGAAATTGATTGTTTCTCAAAAGAAGGTCACATATTAGACAGGGTGAAGGGTGACATTGAGTTCCATAATGTCTCTTTCTACTACCCATCCCGGCCTGAAGTCAAGGTACATTTCTTCAACAAACATTTCTTTGTGTCCATTTTTCACTTCTCAAAGTTGAATAAAGAGCAAACTACTTTTTTTTAAAAAGATTTTAAATGATCTGAGCATGCAGATCAAAGCAGGAGAAACCACTGCTTTTGTGGGACCAAGCGGGTCAGGAAAGAGCACCACAATCCAGCTCATCCAAAGGTTTTATGACCCAAAGGAAGGAATGGTAACAATCTGAGCCACTGCAGACGCACAGGACATCACTGGAGAGTTTGAAGGCTTCAGTGTAATATCACATATCATTCTTGTTCTCAGGTGACCTTGGACGGCCATGACATTCGTACTTTAAACATCCACTGGCTCCGATCTCTCATTGGTATTGTAGAGCAGGAGCCAGTTCTGTTTGCTACAACCATTGCAGAGAACATCAAGTTTGGTCGACCTGGAGTAGCCATGGAAGACATCATCCAGGCGACAAAAGAAGCCAATGCCTATAATTTTATCATGGATCTGCCCCAGGTACACTTACATATTTAAATATAATACAGAATAAGTACAGTGCATATACAGTTTTAGTCAAATATGTGAATTTGGGCAGCCTAAAATGAACACGTTGCTACTTTTCCACCAGAAATTTGATACTCTGGTGGGAGAAGGTGGAGGACAGTTGAGTGGAGGACAGAAGCAAAGGATTGCTATCGCTCGAGCTCTGATCCGAAACCCCAGGCTCCTGCTGCTAGATATGGCCACATCTGCATTAGACAATGAGAGTGAGGCTGTTGTCCAGAAGGCTCTGGAGAAGGTGAGCCACTCTCTGCCCATAGACTACATAATTGAGTGCACTTTGACCATTAACTTCAGCAACACGTCCTGTTTTGTGGAATTACCTTAATAACTGGTATTTGTGCAGGTGTGCATGGGCAGGACAACCATTTCTATAGCCCATCGTCTTTCCACAATTAGAAATGCAGATGTCATTATTGGATTTGAGCGTGGACAGGCTGTGGAGAAGGGAACACAAAGTGAGCTCATGGAAAGGAAAGGTGTCTACTTCACTCTGGTCACCCTGCAGAATCAAGGCACAACCAACACAACTAAAGGTAAGATGTATTTAGGGCTGCTAATCATTACAGTAGGGTTGCCAGCAACTACTAGTCCCAAACGGTATTTGTTGTCCGAGCACTTTATCTTATACTTACTGTTGCTGTCGCGTTGATTGTTGTTTGTCATGTCTAATGTTGCACCTTCCGCCAAAAAAAAAAAAATCCTCGTTTGTGTAAACATTCCTGGCAATAAACGGATTCTGATTCTATTTATCTTTTAGATTATTCATTTTGGATTTTTCTAAAACAGTGACATATGTTTATCTCAGTCCAAGGTAACTTCAAATGTCGTATGTCCAGCAAACAGTCCACAACTCAAATATATTCAGTTTGCCAGAGAGACCGAGCAGTAATGTTGCTTATAATGACTAAAAGGTGTTCAATTACAAAATGTAAAGCTGACTATTGCCTCCACACTGCTCTCAACATACACACACATGCATGTGTGTAAACAAGACACAGCTTTATAATGCTGTGCAGAATTCTAAGCATGGCCTTCCTCAGACCTATTTGGAAAGAATGCTGAGAAAAAAGCAAAATACTGTATGTATAAAATAAATCTTGTATTAAGTGTCATGTTCGAGGGACGCAAGAAGGACCCTTTAATCCTGTCTCCTTGTACCCACACTAAGGGTCCACCCTTATTGTTTCAAACGGCACATTTGCTTTGCCAGGAGTTAGTTGGCAATCTTATGAAGGCTCTTGCTGTGTCTGTTAAAAGGCAACAGAAGCTTCAATACTTGTATTAAATCTGTATTGATTGTTTTCCTTCCAGATGTGATCAGTAAAGCTCTCGAGGAAAGCTTTGATCTAAAAGCAATGAGCCGCACATCCAGTAAAAGGTAAAGTAAATCCAGCTCAAAAAGATCAAATGAGAGAAAATACAATATGAAAATAATCTGATTCTAAATATTACTCCTGTAGGGTTTCTGTTCGACTGCGATCTCAGAGCAGATTGTCAAATTTATCGGACAACCTCGTGATCTTTTCGGACAAGCAGTGCTCAACAGATAATGTACTGTGCTTCTCTTTTATGCTGTGCAATACATGTACTATATTTCTAACTATCTTGTGGAAATGAACAGCTCCAATGCATATTGTTTAACAGACATGCGAGGACGATGCAGACGAACATGTAGAGCCTGCCTCAGTACCACGCATCCTCAAGTACAACCAACCAGAATGGCCCTACATGCTGCTGGGCTCGCTGGGAGCTGCTTTCAATGGCGCGGTCAACCCTGTCTATGCTATCCTGTTCAGCCAAATTCTTGGGGTGGGGTTGTGTATTTCATATATTCAGTTTTACAAGCTGATGGAGTTTGCTGAAGTTAAAAGGACTTATATGATCTTTTTGTTTGCAGACGTTTTCTATAAGTGACTTGAACGAACAGAGGAAGGAGATCAACGTGATATGTATTCTGTTTTGCATCGTGGCCGTGACTAGTTTCTTCTTCCAGTTTTTACAGGTTTGCATCACAATTTACTGAATAATTAAGACATTTAAGGTACATATCCCATTGTCTATTTAATATAATGTATACATGTAGACTGACTGATTTAATGTTTTAAAGGGATATGCTTTTGCCAAGTCCGGAGAGCTGCTGACACGCCGTCTAAGGAAACTAGGCTTCCAGGCCATGTTGAGACAGGAGATTGGTTGGTTTGATGACCACAGAAACAGCCCCGGAGCTTTGACCAATAGACTGGCCACTGATGCATCAATGGTGCAGGGGGTAAGTAAATGCTAATACTTACAGTATTTATAACATATAAAAGATAGGTTTGGTATTGTACAATTGTTACAACATTCTTTTTGTATTGCTTTTTCAGGCAACGGGATCTCAGATTGGCATGATCGTGAACTCATTGACCAGCATTGGAGCATCTTTCATCATCGCTTTATACTTCAGTTGGAAGTTAACTTTGGTAATTTTGTGCTTCCTGCCACTCATCGGGCTGTGTGGCGTGTTCCAGGCTAAGATGCTGACAGGCTTTGCAAATGAAGATAAAAAAGCCATGGAAGGAGCAGGTCGGGTAAGCTCTACTGAACATTTGCTCTGTTGGTCCATTGATATGCAGTTCTCTGAGAAACTTAAAGACGTATACAATCTTAATTTTCTCCCGCAGGTATCCAGTGAGGCTCTTGCTAACATTAGGACAATTGCAGGCTTGGCCAAAGAGCACTCATTTGTGGAATCATATGAGCAGAAACTTGTTCTTCCATTTAAATCTGAGAGGAAGAGAGCCAACATTTACGGGCTTTGTTTCAGTTTTTCACAGTGTGTCATCTTTATGGCGTATGCTGCTTCGTTTAGATATGGAGGCCATCTGGTTATGTCTGAGGGGCTGCAATACTTGGTGGTGTTCAGGTTGGTAAAATTGTTCCTTTCAATGAGAAAATCTGTCTCTTTCAGATCCTATATTGAAATCTATTGTGTTGTGATTGCCAAACATAACCCCAATGCTTACGGTGTTTCTCCAGAGTGATTACAGCTGTAGTAACCAGTGGGACAGCACTGGGCAAAGCTTCCTCCTTCACTCCAGATTATGCCAAAGCCAAAATTGCTGCTGCTCGGCTATTCCAACTGTTTGACCGAGTTCCTAAAATCAGCACAAGTCACACAGATGGAGAGAAATGGGTTGGTGAATTTGATAAATAAGAAAGAATATTACCCAATGGGATGTCATTCTGCCGCGATGATACTTTTGAATGATCAAGCTTAGTTATCCATCTTCAGGACGACTTCAGAGGTGAAATAGAGTTCATCAATTGCAACTTCACCTATCCAACTCGGCCAGATGTGCAGGTGTTGAACGGCCTAGTTGTGTCTGTGAAGCCTGGTCAGACTTTGGCATTTGTTGGGAACAGCGGCTGTGGGAAGAGCACAAGTGTTCAACTGCTGGAAAGGTTCTATGACCCTGATGAAGGGAAAGTGGTATGGAGACTGATGTTTAGACATTCATTTCACTGATCACAAATTAAGTTTAATCAATGGCAAAGTCTTAATTATGTCATCTCTTAATTTTCAGATGATTGATGGCCGTCCATCTTATACGGTCAATGTGCCCTTCCTACGATCTCAGATCGGCATAGTGTCCCAGGAGCCAGTGTTGTTTGGCTGCAGCATCGCGGAGAATATTCAGTATGGAGATAACGCATGCAGTGTCAGCATGGAAGCGATTGTTACGGCCGCCAAGAAAGCCTACCTTCATGACTTTGTGATGACGCTGCCAGATGTGAGTGGAAACACTGAAAGATAAAACATTACATAATCCTGGTTATTAGTTTGATACTCCTAAGCCACTCTTTTACAAGTATATTGTTACGCCCTGCTCGTGGGCTGCAACAAATGAAGGAGACGCACACTAGACTTAGCAGTAACAATATTAAATGTATTAAAGTAAGTCAAAGTAACGAAGAAACAACAGGTTGGTGAAGACGGACTGACGACACTGGCGTCTGGGCAGGTGGGGTTAAGTAGAGTAGGAACACTGACCAGGTGTTCCCAATTAGGGTGATGGCACCTAAGTTAATGAGAGCAGTAGGCATGATGAAAAAGTTACAACTACCAAAATATAACAGCAACAGTGGATATAGTAGAATAATAATGACAATAAAAGCAGCAATAGTATTGGCAATGCTAATTGCAATGGTTGCGTTTGTGGGGTTCATCAGTTGAGCCACTTTACAGTCCTTGAAATATCTCAACTGTACGCTTGAGGGACCTGTGTCTAGGATAAGGTGGGATCCACTCCCGATGTAGATAAGGGCTCATACCAAGCTAACACACGCAGTGATTCTTAGTTTCAGGTGATTATACACTAATGAAAACAATAATTAATGTTTCTGCCAATAGATCCCTCTCCTTTAACGTCTGAGCTGGTCCATGTTTACAGCATTGTTGATCTTGTGACCTTTCTCTCTTTCTTAATACATTTTCAAATTTTAAGAAATATGAGACCCAGGTTGGTGCTCAGGGCTCCCAGCTGTCGAGAGGACAAAAACAACGCATCGCCATTGCCCGGGCCATCGTTAGAAACCCCAAGGTCCTGCTACTTGATGAAGCTACCTCTGCCCTGGACACAGAGAGTGAACAGGTAATGCCTTTCCAAATGCTACTAAACTACATGAACATAAAGCAAGGTATTCCTTTGATTAAGTGTATCTTTTTATGCTATAAATCTCCACATACTTGCATGAGGGTTCCTGACAAAGTTGTTTTCCCTTCAGACGGTCCAGTCTGCTCTGGATGAGGCAAGAAAAGGACGAACCTGCATTACCATCGCTCACCGGCTGTCTACAATCCAGAATGCTGACATCATAGCAGTAATGTCTAATGGAGCCGTCATAGAGCAAGACAGTCATGATAATCTCATGGCCAAGAGGGGTGCCTATTATAAACTGGTTACAACAGGTGCTCCTATCAGCTAGACGCCTGCAGACACATAAACTATGATATGTATGTATGTATGTATATGTGCATGCCTTCATACTTCACCTTTTAAAAAGGATTACAAAGACAACATTTTCATTCTTGACAATCAATGTATACTTGAAATCGTGTGAAATGTGGACTTATTAAAACATAAATAAAATCAACAGGTATTTAAAAAACTATTCTAACCTGCAAAATTGACCTCAAAGCCACCAGACTTCACTAATTATCATTCAAACTTTATTTTAAAAAATCCATCTTGTCAGGCTTCAAGTAATGTGATTTGTGTCCTGCAAACGAAGCGCAGACCAATGAGTGACCTGTGAGGAACTACTGGCAGATACGGGCCGTGGATCAGGTGTGTGTGTGCAAGACGACAGATTCCAATGTTTGCGGCTCCCTTTGAGGTCAGCGCAGTAGATGTTGTGAAATATGTTCTGTTTATTTCCCTCTGTGGTTACATCTCAGTCAAAATGTGAGTTTATATGAGATGTAACCAGAGAGGGAAATAAACAGAACATATTTCCCAGCATCTACTGCGCTGACAGACAAAATATGTTGAGGGTCTCCCAGAGTTGATATAAAGTTGTGGTATTCCCTGTGGTTGTTCTGGAGATGCTGTATAACAAGCATTCCAGTGCTAAAAAATTCCATCTAAGGTCCCTTTCTGTGTACCTGAGTGACACAGCTGCTTCTTCAGCACCATGAACCCTTTCTACACCAGATAGCTTTGTATCTCAACCTGGTAAGAGCAATCCTTCAACAGAGCCATGGCAACAATTGCAAGCTCTTCATGTATAAAACAATGTGTTCATAAGTTATAACCTTTAGATGTTTTACAGACCATTACTTTGAAAGTTGTTACCTATTAACCATTGTACATACCATGTAACCCCCTGGATCCCTTCAGCTTTATTAATATTATTTCTCAGTGGCAACAACATGGGCTTTCTTTAATACTGAAAACCACAGTCCATCTGCATATCCAGTGGATCTGTCACGTTTTCTTTGTTCTAAAAATCACAGTTGTTTAATGTCAGAGTACTTGCATATTTAAAATATGTATTCAGTATTTTGAACTTGGTGTTTGGGCCTACTCAAACTTCTTCAGTTTCACCACAAGGTGGTATAAAATCTCAATAAAGATACAAGTTGTGTTGTGAGAAGTTCAAGGTGCCCTTGGCTGTGTTTCAATGTTTTGCAGGACACATTTGTTCAAATTACAAAATAGAAAACACTAAATTGTAAAAAGTGTTATTTAGCTGATTTGTAGTACAAAAAAAGAAGTAATGACATGCAATAGTGCACAGTGCAAAATTCATTATTTCATTCATGCTTAATCACCTTTATGCTAGCCTTGTAATCAAAGAAGTCTATTTTTTGCCGTCTTACTAATTCCTTTTTTTAAACTTTTTTACTTAACTAATTTGAGTTATTTGTTTTTCTGGTATTTTGATAAATATGGCAGTCATCTCTAGAGTGAAATAGACGATAGAATGGGCTAGCAACCCGGAAAAAAAAATGTAAAAGTGTGTTTTCAGTCCATGGAAATTAAGTATAGCCTTTTGGTCACCTTCATTTTTGTAATTAGTGTTCAGTTGTAGACCTACTTAGCTCTCGTGTCACTTCTGGTTGCAAAAACACATGATGGCGATGGACAAAATGCCAAACTCAAAACCGTAACATATATTTACAATACATCAACGAACAGGTTTTAGTTTTACTTCATGAAAGTATGTAGCCTATTATTCAGAATAAATGGAGGCAAATAAACTTAATGATGTCTTTTAGTTGTTTAGTTTACCATTTACAATATCCATTGAAGTGTGACATCAGAAAGCTGCGGCTTCATGAAGTTGGGGTAGATGGATTTGGCCCAAGTTTAAAGTACGAACTCTAACTTTGAATCATGTTTCAAAGCACTTTTCATTAAACGTCAGATATGTTTGAGAACGAGTCATTTGGCATGCAGCGTAAACCTACATCCTAATTCCAATGTGCATTCTCTATGAGAGCTAGTGCTGCCCCACTGTCAAATCGTCAAGTGCTTGAGGACTCTCTCACAGCCCTTCTCATTTTGAGCACTTTCTGTAAGTGTGCATTCTTGAAATTGTAAGTAATTCCCTCAGGAATTCATAGCTTTGAAACACAGGGTTATGAGGGGAACTGAAGTGCCAACAAAAAGGTTAAGAGGACTGGCCTATTCAATTTACACAGAAGCACTACATTGCTATCAGGGATTAAAGATGGTTGATAAACACACATTAAATCAGAGAAATGCAAGCACAGACTTCAATACACACCTAGTTTATTCATCAGCCATTTATTTTATTCTGTATTAAGATGATTTTATTTTGTAAATGGAGATTATAGTTTAAAACTATTCTCGCTAGATGGCGCCAATGCAACATTCTTCATGCTACCCACCATTACAAACCACAAAAGAAGAAGAAAACGTAAACGTCATTTCCGGTGTTTAGTCGCCCGCCTCCTGGATGCGGACCGCGGATATTTGAAAATAACGACCGCTTCAGTAGGAAGACGTAGGTTAACTTACAAATATTAACGGCTGCCCAATAAGACATGTGAGTACCGCGATGTTATCCACATTTACATTAAAAAACTGTTAGCTAATCCAATGTCAATGTGTAAATCCTTTGTATTAATTTACTGCGTAGTTGACGTTAAGTAACCTGAGTTAACGTAACGGTATCTCACGTTAAACGATAACGTTTCCCAGCGCTTTAACCTGCCAACGTTGCCACTTCGATGACACGGGTTAGCTAACGTTACTCTCAAATGGCTGTGGTTATCGTTACTGAGTAATGTTAGCCTCGTTTGTAAGTGAGCTCGGTACTCCGTGCCGTAAGTGAGCGTGGCTTGTCGTTAGCGTAACGCGCCGTTTTATATCAGACTACACTGGAAGGAAGTTCTGTAAAAGACAAGCTTTCAACAGTTTTTATTATTTTTGTTTTAAATCACTTTATGTTAACCTTAAGGCTTATATTTATATATATATATATATATATATATATATATATATATATATATATATATATATATATATATATATATATATATATATATATTAGTCGCTACTGTTTTTTTCTGAAACACTGGCCCACTTTGTTTTTATTTCTGACCTTTTTAACCTCAACGTACAAGTACTTTCAAAAAGTAGTTTTTTTTATTTGTATTGTGCTATGTTTTTATTGCAGATTGTGAATATCATGGCGTCCATTACTGATCCAAACATGAGTGACAGGTTCACTAGTGCTATGGAGGAGACCCACAATAAACAGCTTCAAACATATGAGGAGATAATTGACATGACTACAGACTTGTGCCAGTCCCACAGACAATTTGTAAAGTCTGCACATGGTATGTTTGAGACATTGTTTATTGGAGTCCCCAGTAGTTGTTGTCTTGTTCCTGGGGTCTATATTCAAATCAAATATAGGCAGTAATGTTTGCACTTATATGTCATACAGTATACATCAGTTTGTCTTCAAGAAGTGTTTTTCCTTTCGTGCAGATACATGTTTAAAGAAATGTAAAGATGATGAGATGCTATTTGAGACGATACAGACATTCAAAAGCGGTGAGTTTATGCATTTCATCTGTGCCATACATGTGTGTTTTTATGTTTACACGATTGTTAAAGTTGTTGATATTGGCCCCATTGTTTTTCTTTTGCATTAAAACAGTTTTCATGTGCTGAATAATTCCTCCTTCTTAGATACACACTAATGGCCCATACGTGTTTGGAACAACACGTTGTATTGCAGCTTTGCAGGCTTCATTGTTGATGCAAAAGTGTATTTTGGCTAATTCAACATTTGCCCCCCCAGACTTGGTACAACAAAATGTGTCATTGAAAGGGAAACGGCATGCTCTTTCTGAAATGATATCCGAGATTCAGCAGAAGGAGATGCAGAAGGACGACATCATCCAGAAGATAGAGAAACTTAAAGAAGAACAAGCTAGGAGAAAAGAGTGTACGTTTATATTTCAAAATGCAATTAATGGTGGAGATCACACATTTATTTGTGACCGTAACATAAGTTGCTTTAGAAACTGACACTTGCCCTTGCTTTTTCTTTCTTGTTTCAGTCATACACTCTCAAAATAAAACAAACAAAGACAGACTGAGGAATCTCCAGAAAGCCAGAGGAGTCTTTCAAGATCATTTAGGGATGGAGATGAGAACAATCCTTGGCAAAACACAATTGGTTAAAGGTATGCCAAACATGCATATCTGTGTTTAGTATATTTCTAGAGTACTGTTTCTATTAGTAGTAGTTGTTTTTTCCAAATCTAAAGTAATTAATTAATGGCAATTAATACACATAACAACAATTATAATTTGTCTCAGGTTATGCCGTCATAATTTACAGAATGTGTTTGTTGTTCTTGTAAAGGTGAAAAGCTGCAGTTTGTTTTCCGGAATATCAACCCCTCAGATCAGGACAGCGCCTATGTTGTCACAATGGGGATTAAAGAAGACGGATCTTACCAAAGTAAGTGACACACGCATACTGTATATCAGAAAACTATACAGTACATCATTTAATGCAGTTAAATGAAACTATGACTGTTCCTTCATTGAAAAGATGTTGTTGGCAATATTCTGTAGTTGTCTTATTCTCACAAATGCCATTAGAAAACCGAAACTAACAATGAATTGATCACACTCGCAAGTATTGTCTGTGTAGCTAAATCCTCATATATCTTAATATGTCTCCGTCATAGAGCACCACTATTGGTCCAAAACCAATAATGAATGTTTTCATTATGAAGACACTGACAGTCCTTCACAGGTTGTAAATTTCTTTCTTAAATTGAAGTTTTCCATTTCTACAGTTGTGTCCAGTGACCCCGGGCTTGAGTGTTTGCCAGTCTTGGAAAGCCGGCTTCAGGAGACCAATAACTTGGCAGCATTCCTGGCAAACGTCAGGAAGGAGTTTATCTCTCAGGCTCGCTGCTGAAAATGAAAGAATGGGAAAAGATAAAATGCCATGCAATGAAGTTCTTGCTGCAATGTGGACTAATGTAGTGATTTTAGCAAATTGGAGGGAGGATAACTGAAAATACTTTAAAGGATTAATAAATCCAATTTAATTCATGCATGAACACTAGTGTATGCAGAAATGTCCCGTCTCATTATTGAGCATGGCCCAATTATAGTTTAGTGGATACTGCTAATTGGCATGGTTTGAAACCAGGGAGTTGGGCCTCGAGACATCAGGTGTTCTGGACTCTCTAAATCCTGAAAGGGTCACTAGCTTACTGTAGATGTTGTTCAGGAGTAAACGTGAATATATTCATTAATCATTCACATATCTGGTAAACAGTTTTCATTTATTTTCTCATGTCATTAGTTTAAAGTGGGTTGGGATAAAGTTAGTTTTATTTAGCTGGGCTTTGTTTTTTAGTAGTGTAAATCATATGAATCTATTAAAATACATATTCACGAATTTCATCCGTACACAATGTGACATAAATTATGAAAAACATAATTTTTTATATATATATATATATATTTTTTGAAAGACTCATACCATATGAATTCAAACTGCATTACAAAGTAACATTTTCGAGAGAGCAGTGAGAATCAAATATCCAAACTTACAGCAGAGGAAAATGTTTTTATAAAACCCAATGCTTTTGTTTTTTATTAACATTATACAGTCATGAATATCATCAGGCAGTGCAAACATAATTTGCAGTTGTAGTTTGTATGAGGCTTCCAGTGGTTGCCATTATTATTTTCTTGGCTCTGCAGATCTGAATCTTTTTGATTTGCCTTCTATAATTTGTTGTAGATAAATTGTGTCAGGCATCAGATGATTTGACGCTGCTCAACAGAGGCAGCTCCTCAACGTAGGTTGAAGGGAAATGGCCTCTCTTCCCGTTAAGTTTGCCAAACCACCAACCATTCTCTTCCTTTCCGTAAATGTCAAGAAGATCTCCTGTGAAACAAAAATCCAGTCATTTTATTAGATTATTGATAAACTCTTCTGTTTTTAGATAATCTGCATTTGAGTGGCCACTTACCTTCTTTCAAGGTGAGCTCATCGTCCTGTTCTGGTGTGAAATCGTACAGGGCCTTGCATTGTCCGATACTGCACAGCTCCGGTGGTATTTGAGCTGTTCAATGTTGATATTTGTCATTGCTTTAATTTCATGATGACATTCCAAATGTGCGGAGTTTAAATAAATTGTTGTATGACTCTAAAGTATTACCTTGTATTTTGCCATCATCATCATCATTGTGAGGCAGCTGACCATTCACAGTGCTGCCACACGCCACGGCTGCTGGTTCATGTGTCCCAGCTGGTGGAGGGACCTGGTCGTTGGCACTCGGCGAAGCCTCCTCCGACTTGAGTTGTGTCACGAGCTGAACCGGCCCTTTGTAGATGATGGACGCTCTCAGTGATTGTCGGGATCTGAATGGGGTCCTCCGGAGTTTGACTGGCCGAGTCAGTTGAACAATGCTGTGCTCACAGTCCTTGGACAGAAGCATAGTTTGTGTTGCATGAAATCCAATAACCGTGATTCCTAACTAGAGGTACTTCTGCACATACTTTAGCTGACATGAACAAGGGTCGACAGGTGGAGGTTGTATGCTGTACAGATGGAAAAGCCCTTTGAGGTAATTGTGATGGTGGGTATTGACGAGTATACACCATCAAGCTTCAATAACCAGTGGTAGTACAAATACAAACTTACTAGAATACTATGTATTGTATACAAAATAGGAACCATATCCATGTTGTAAAAGGAGCAGTATTCAATGATATTAATTTAAAGACTTAAACCACTTTTATGTGGTCTTGAGGGGAATTTGTGTTCATTTGCCTAAAAGAGGTCAGGATTCAGTCTAATACACCTGTAACTTAAAATATCAGTCACCCACAAAGCTGTTCTTTAATTCAGCAATTATTGCGTGATCATATGAAATGCTGTTTTGCAATTGTCAAAAACCTTTCACTATCCTTTTTTAAAATTTGTATCCAGGAAAAGCCAAATACTCTTTCTTACACCATCTTTCCAAGTGTGTCACTGGTTTCAGTTGCTCTGCTTTTAAAGCTGTATTGATATGCACCGCTGACATATGTTAGGTACAGTGTATATTAATTGACGAGATTGCAGATGTTATTGTAACAAAAATGCATTCCTCCCATGTGCCAAGCGTGTAGGAGATTAAGGTGTCTTTATCTAGAGCCAGTGTTTGTTTTTTCCCGGGCTACTGTAAAACATGAAGATGTGGATATAAACTGCTAATTCTAAGGTGACGAAAACAGTTGTTATTTTCATGAAAGGGAAGAAAAAAATCTTCTCTACTATTATATAATATTCCATTGCTGCCAATAGATCCTCTTAAATGCTACACACTGTTACGGTTAAGCTACCACTACTCCAGAACATACTTCATGTCTTGAAAATGATGCATGTAGTCTTCTTACCTTATCTTTCCATTTTACGATGCTTTCACTAAATCGGTGAAAGGTCTTGGGCTTCCCCTCTAATTCAGACATGGATATAGAGAGTTTGTAGCAAGTGGCTTCAAGGAGATCCAGTTTTAGAGTACTCTACAAATAACAAGATGGCATTAGTGAAGACTTCAGAAAATCTAATTTATGATGAATTAAAAGTAAATATCCGTCCACTCTTCACACTGTACACCGCTTACCTCATCAATCTGCAGTTCAGTTTCCTCAAGGTTCTTTTGGTTTGAAAAAGATGGATTTTCAGAATATGTTCTCATCAATTTTTCAATTCCTGCAACGATAATGTTGAAGGTGACTTAATAGCCGGATTTGGTACTGTCCATTATGAATCACTAGGTTTTTACTGAAAGATCTCCATCAGATTATATTGTGCAATTTTAATGCATTATTTAAAGAATAATGTGCTATCCTCACCTTCCCGGTCTTTCTTAGTTTTTGTAATACAGTCCTCCAGACGCTGCAGTTTGAGTTTTATGGCCTCTTTTCTTCGGTCTTTAGCCATCAGTGACTTGCTGTCCTCCTCCTGATGCATCCAGAACACAGATCATGCATCAGTAACTATGAAGGTCTACATTTTTCCCAAAAGCTACACGCTCTTTTGGTATGTGAGCATTTCCTGTACATGTTACAAACATGCTATTGTCACTCCTGCACTGCACATTCATATCCATTAGGATTAGGCTAATATCACATGTTCAAGTGATATGAGAACTACATAATGCAATTTATAACACAGCAAAATGTGAAAAATAGTAAATATATTTAAGAGCACACAAAACAAAGACCTTTTTTTTTTATGTCAGGCCCTGTCGGAAAATGATAAATACATCTTTATTTCTGTGGCTTGCAAACTACTTACAAAATAATCAGCCATCAAAAACTCAGCTTTGTGATCTTCAGCTGTGATGCTGTTTTCCCTCACCAGGGTTTGTATGTCTTTATCCATGTCCACCCTTTGGACTGTCTGTTCTATCTGTCTCTGGCCCTGGAAGTGGAAGGCATCCAACATATGTTAAACGGTGCTCAATGTATGGTGAATATTGAGCAGGATGGAGGTTTAGTTTGTCTTACATGTTGGAGGGTCTGCCCTAAGCTGGACATGTGGAGCTTGTATCTACTCAAGAGGTTGCAAAGAACTTCAATTCGCTGTTTCTCCAGCTCCTGTGTGATCTGAAACAGCAAAAGTAGCACCGTGATGCCTTGTAAAAAAGACGGAGGAAAACAAGGTCATGATGACTGGACAGATTGTACAGAAACCAAAAATAACTATAATCTGCCACACGCCTTATGAAAATGTGTGCACCTCAGAGCAAACGGCATGGAATAAGTTGCAGAAATCCAATGGATGGACTGTGGTAAACAGGTGGTGAACTGACCGACTTCTGCAACCGAAAGCTCACCGGTTCAGCTCTTATTACAAGTGAGGTGTCATTGAGCAAGACTCTGAACCCACCAGTTCACTCACAAAACGGCTCTCTGGATTAAGGTGCACAACTACCAGCCTACAGGGGGAGAATCAGGAGAGCATTGGTTTCCGCACCTGGTAGCAGTTTTTCAGTGTGTTTTCCCACTTGAGTCTCATCTGATGACCCTCCATGTTGACATTAAAGTACTCCTCATCCACCCGCGCCTGCGTCTCTGCAGACTTAGTCAGCCTGTTCAGCATCTGCAGTCAAGAGCAGGGCAAAAATTCAGCAGATTTCTCAGCCGCTTTGAATACATATCGATACAAATTGGTCACCGTGTTCTGCACCTTTTGTTTTTCTTTTTCTGTGCATATTTGCCTGTTGTTCTCAACAAAGTTGAACAGAGCCTCGTGCTCTCTTGTTAATCCAAGCAATTTCTTCTTTATCTGTTTTAGACGAGGAAACACAAGAATCCACATTAACTTATCAGTGATATAACCAACCATATAGGGAAATTCTAAACGTCCATTACATTCAGCTTTTGTGTGAAGGAAGTAGGGTGGGTCTCTTTAAAGCAACTTTAAACATGTCGGATTTTAATTTGAGCTGGTGTAAACTGGCTACGTGCAGTAGTGAAAAGGTATATATAGTCAATTAAATGGTGGGCTGCTGGATCATTTTGATGATCAATATCAATTTATTTACATTTCTGTAAGTCTTTTATTTCATTCATTCTATTAATTTAATTATTCCACATTTTAGACACTTCATGTAAATTCAAAAGACATGTTTGTATATGTTGTTTTGCATAAATAACAGGAAAGCTTTCTACAAATCCGTCATCTGTAACAGTTACATAATACATTATAACACATTCACTCTACAGTGTTAAAGTCTTGCTATAAACCTTAATGTTTTATAGCAACAGTTTTACAATTAACTTCATAATTCTTTATTAACAGCACCAAGATGCTTCTCAGACTTTATAACCTGTCATGAAAATATTGTGATCCTACTTTTAAGAGCTTGTAACTGTTCAACACATCATGATGCATTATCAACCTCGGAAGAAATTATGCTCGCATTGTTACGCATTATGCAGGTATCTATTATACATCAACGGTTTCACCATATTTTGCACAATAGTTGACTGTCACACAAACTTTATAAATTAAGCATTTATGGATCAGCACAAGGATAACACATTTCTATCTGATTCCTATTTCTGCTCCATGTTTTTTTTTCTTTACCTTAAGTTGCTCGCTCCAATTAGCCGTAACAGTTTTTCCAGTTCTTTCAATGGTGCTGTCAAGCTATTAAAGCACAGAAAAGGTCAGAGACACATTATGACTGGAAGCTTGAACAGACAACTACACTGATACAAAGATAAAGAAATCATTTCATACAGGCCTCTTCCTCTTGTTATGCTCGTCTAAGACTTGTCGTATTTCCAGGATTGCTTCTTGCTGAAATGCATTTCCTAATGATCTGAAATGAGAACAACACACCATATTTAACTCAAAGTATTTGGTTTAATCTGTGGGCAGGCACAGTTCTGAGGTGAACTCGGGTTGAAAACTACCTGTGGGCATCTGCTCTTGAGTACATCTCATCTGACACATGACACCAGGCACTGTAGGTGGAACTGAGTGGGGAGCCAGCATGAAAAGGTTAGAGCTGCACACTGCCTGTGTTTTGATCACATCTAACTTGCTAGCCGCATGTTAATTCCCATGATGCTATTATCCTAGCACACCACTCGGCAGGAGGAGGTCATGTTAAACACAAAACAGACAAAGGGACAGACACAACTCAAAACTCAGCACTGGGTCTCTTACTTATTTGACATTCCTTTGGAGGCCCTGATGAGTTTGCCAGCAAGTTTTTGAAGTCCTTTGGCATAAGTAAGTTCCAGCTCAGCCCTAAAACAGGAAGAGACAGTAACTGAGTCAAACAGTAACTCCTGCCGTCATTAAAAGTTAGTCTAAAAGCCACAACTGTACTGAACATACCTTTGCTGAAAAACGGTCATAAGTTCTTTGCAGAAGAGCTCCCCGGTTTTTGAAAATTGTTTCACATTTTGATAGAGTTGGTTATACTGGAAGACATTGAATAAGGCTTTATAAAGCAATAATGGCCGGATCAAACCCATACAAAGTTAGTTTGTTAGTTAAGGCTTAAACTTTACCGCAATGCTTTCCGGAAGTATAATGTAAGAAGAAATAGTGGATTTTTCAAAGATATACTCACGGAGCAGGTGCTGATAGGATCCTTCATCTCAAGACTGTGGCTGTTTGTTGACTTTGGACCTGGAACTTTGACCACCCTCCTCCCAAAGTCACTCATGCGGAAATCACCTGCGCTTTTGTCAGTGCCCAACACAAAGGAAAATGCCAGAGGGAAAAAAAGAAACTACAAATGTAAACTCAAGCAGAATAACAAGTCAGTATGCTGCAGATATAAATAAAAGAAATATAAACACAATACAAAGGGCAATTTATGCTCTTATCTGCCACTCAGTGCCAACTAATACATGTTTTGTGACTAACTGGCCCCAAGCAGCTATACATACATGTAGGTAAAATAGTTCCCAGTGCTTCACTAAACCAGCAATAACAATATGTTTTTGGCAACTCGGAAGCAGAAAAAACAAAGTGTAAACACAACATGGACATGTATCACCCTCGAAGTTGAAATTCAAAACCTGTGAACAAACATTTGCCAATTCCCACAACCAGCTGACATGGAGCAACATTGCATTCACTTGTAGTTAAGTTGCTGTATGATGAAGTCCAATATTCAGTCTCAGTCTCTGAAGATGACATTATGATAGCTGCAGACTGAACAACAACAATAAAGATGTGGCCAGAAAAGTCGAGGATAATTCTCTTTGGGTTCGTCACTATGAGCGACCCTTTTCAGTCATGTAATCCCTTGATGTAATAATATATTATAGTCACTAATACCAATAACAATGGCTCTGTTCATATCTTCATCCATCCATCCATTCCATCCATTATCACCCGCTTATCCGGGGTCGGGTCGCGGTGGCAGCAGGTTCAGCAGGCCGACCCAGGCTTCCCTCTCACCCGCAACACTTTCCAGCTCATTCTGGGGGATCCCGAGGCGTTCCAAGGCCAGCCGGGAGATGTAATCCCTCCAGCGTGTCCTCGGTCTTCCCCGGGGCCTCCTACCAGTTGGACGTGCCCGGAAAACCTCTATTGGGAGGCGTCCAGGAGGCATCCTGACTAGATGCCCGAACCACCTCAGCTGACTCCTTTCGACACGAAGGAGCAGCGACTCGACTCCAAGCTCCCCCCTGATGTCCGAGCTCCTTACCCTATCTCTAAGGCTGAGCCCGGCCACCCTACGGAGGAAGCTTATTTCGGCCGCTTGTATCCGAGATCTCGTTCTTTCGGTCACGACCCAGAGTTCGTGACCATAGGTGAGGGTTGGAACGTAGACCGACCAGTAAATGGAGAGCTTTGCCTTCCGGCTCAGCTCCCTCTTCACCAAGACGGACCGGTACAGCGTCTGTTTTACTGCTGCAGCCGCACCGATCCGCCTGTCGATCTCCCGCTCCACCTTACCATCACTCGTGAACAAGACCCAGAGATACTTGAACTCCTTCGCTTGGGGTAGGCAGTTTGCCCCCACCTGGAGGGAGCAATCCGCCGGTTTCCGGCAGAGCACCATGGCCTCAGATTTGGAGGTGCTAACTCTCATCCCTGCCGCTTCGCACTCGGCTGCAAAACGCCCCAGTGAATGCTGGAGGTCACGGTCCGAGGAGGCAAACAGGACCACATCATCCGCAAACAGCAGAGAGGCGATCCCGAGACTCCCGAACCGAATCCTTTCCGCCCCCTGGCTGCGCCTAGATATCCTGTCCATGAAGGTCACGAACAGGACCGGTGATAAAGGGCAGCCCTGGTGGAGGCCAACACCCACCGGGAACGTGTCTGACTTACTACCGAGGAGACGAACACAGCTCCTACTGCAGGCGTACAGAGACCGGATGGCCCGATTTCTCTTCATGTTTATTCATTAATAATCAATGCATATTATTCAATCTCAAGTGATTATTTATAGGAAAATAAATTTCTTTATCCAATTAGAATTCACAGCCTGGGCATAAATAGTTATTGTTTGCTGATAAACTTTCTCTTATGGAACAGACCCACACACATATGCAATTGTTATGTTTTTTATTGAATAACTCAAACAACTCATATCCGCCTCCCAAGAGGACAAATGGCCTTTAATGAAATGCTTACCGGAAATGTACCAGAATACTTTACGAAATGCTTTAATATGGAATACAGCATCTAGCCATATCTGATGCGCACACATAACACTGTTATTGACATCTCATATACAGTTTAAGTGGAGAATGTGTTTTAAAATGTGAGTAAACTTCACACATTTTGGCATATCTTTGGGGGTGTAGCATTAAAAGTAAACCCAGGTCTACAGTATTTTGCTAATACTCGTCATGTGTGGTGTGAAAAAACAGCTGTGCTGTTGTTCAAAATGATTACCTCTTCAACACTGACTTGTAAAAAAAGATGTCTCCCCATCTGCAAACATATTCATAAAAATATAAATAACATAGAGAGACGCAAACATAAGAAAAAAACTCACCCCCAGTATGCCAGACTACTGTATGTTAAAGTAGCATGCTTACACCATAAAGTGGAATGCTTTCATTTGTTGGCTTAACAGAGTGGGTTGTACCGATGGGAGTGCTTTGATATTTCACTGAGTGCCGTTCGATGCAAATATGTAGATGAAGAGAATAAATTGCGCACGGAAATTAGTAAATAATCAAATTCATAAGAAAACTGCATTCACATAAATCTATGAAGAATTTCCAGTACCAGACAGGCGATGTTCATATCGCCACCATACATACGCACACACACACACACACACACACACACACACACACACACACACACAGACTGATGGATGGTGTCCCTTGTTAGTCAGTGTTCGTCGGGATACGGGGCCCCTGTCAGGTAGCCGTTGGTCCCGTGATTTTTGTTGGTCCCGTTGGTGGTGGTAGTGCTGCTGCTGCTGTGGTGCTTGTGATTGGATGGGGGGCTGTCATCCTCATCAGAGCCGGATTCAATGTCACTGCGGTCATCTTTTGACACCTGCAGTGAGAGGGATGGTTGGAGATTACATTTTTCTCATTAAAATTCTTCACTGGGTCATTATCTGTAGCAGCCATGCGTGGCGGTGACACAAATGGGCTTTTGTGTGACAAACCGGGCGCTGTCCTGCCAATCAATATCAGAAAACGGGTTTTAAAAAGCCTTAGAATATTTGTGCAATGAGACCTCTGAAAATAATATTATTTAGCAGCAGACTATTTTCATTATTGATTAATTTCCCCATCGTTTTTCCGATTGATTGCTTCATTAATTAGTATGTAAAATATCCTAAAATAATGGGAAATGCCCATCGCAGTAGTTTCACAGGAGCTGACCTTGTTCTGTTAACAGGCTGATGTTTAGAAGGTATAATGTTGACCATGTTCACCATCTTAAAATTATCATGTTAGCATGCTAGCCTTAGCTAATTACCACTAAACACAAAGTACAGATGAGGCTCATGGGAATGCCAATAGTTTTGATCGTATATTGTCACAAACCAAAGTGTTGGCCAAATAGAAATGTTGATCTGATGATGAAAAATCTGACAATCACCAAGGCTATTTAAATTCGTCCTGAGGGGGACGTGATTGCCGTAAAACAAATTGAAGAAAGTCGATACAATAGTTGCTGGGATATTTCACTAAAAGCCAAAAAGGAGGGTGCCAGAGGGAACATCATGGCATCACCAAAGCTATTTGGATTAATTGACTGGGAATCATGACTGTCTGTACTACATTTTGGGGCAATACATACAATGGTTGACATGTATAAGTCTATGCTGAAGTGCTAATCAACCAAAATACTAATATTAGCTATTGTGAATAGCTAAAAATGTATTGATTAAGTTAAGGTTGATTGACAACCAGGACCATCATGATGAATGCAAATGATTACATGGTTGCGAGAGACATGAAATTAAACTAAGCACACCGTACACCACTTAGATTGAAATGGTCCCCTTTAGGGCTACTTACATGCAACGGATTCCATTTTCCCACCTTGAAGGATGTTGGGTAGCATACATAGAGAGTAGAAAGGGAAAGTCAAAAGTGGCTATTCACAACACTCCACAGCAGCAAAACACCCCATCATGCTGAGTGTAGTGACTCACCTTTCCTTTGGAGATGGCTCGGCATGCGGTCTTCACTATGAGGTAGGACCAGAAGGAGTGAAGAAGCTGCAGTAGGATCAGAAGAAGGTTGAAGACCCACCAAGACGGGTAGGGCCCTACGATCTCCCAACTCTCGAAGAAGGTGGTATTTAATATCCTTCCATAACAGAGGGAGAGGGATATAAGTAACTGTAAGTACCGTGACATGTTTCATTAGAAAAACAAGGCAAAAGCACTCTCTAATTGTGGGGGGATTCTTGTATGTCCTGCCTGAGGAACAGGTTGACCAAGCCAGTGAAAAGAAACGAGGCGCGCTCTGCTCCAGCTCTTTGTTTTTCATGAAACATATGCATTATGGTTATAGTCCAATATATGTACACTGCATGAATCTTAATGCAATTCAAATCACATACAATTCAAATGAAAAGTAAGAGAAAAAGCAGTTGCCTGGCTTCACATAACATGCGATCAAGATTTCAAGAATTCATGTATATTATATATTTATTATATCCCTGAGAAAAGTCCTTCCAATGGCTGTCGGTGAATCATCCTCCAGATACTGAAGCCATGGCAACAGCTTTACAGTAGTGACAACTTTACAACGGATGTGTTGTCGGGTCATTACATTACAGTGAAACAAAGGCAGTTTACAAGCTGTCTTCCAATGCCGTGCAGACTACGTTGTTCACAAACGCTTTCTTAAGAAGAGCCCTAATTATTAAAGACTGCTAAACGTGCTGTCAAGGACTAACATGTATTTGTTGTAACTTGGGCAAATATCATCAAGAAGGGTCAGTATAATTTGTTACAACTTGAAATGCTGATTACATTATAGAAACACCTCAAAATGATAAAAAATCTTCATGGGTTAAAAAAAACTTTGGATGTGTTAACAATCAGATGAAATGCTAAATTATTTTTTCAATGACAAAGCAATAACCCCCGACATACTGCTTTTCATTCGTTGATTTGTTTAGCTTGGAAAGGTTAAAGCTGCTGTATCCATAGTAACTATTACTTAGCAACAAGATTTACAGAGATGTGTCTGAACTACAAATCGTTGTGGAGAAAGTAATAAAAATAGATCTGAGATCTTCATGTTATTGACATGCATTTTCAAGGATGGTCTGTCAAAAATGTGCAGAGCATCGTAGGCATCTGCTGCTTCAGGTTTTATAGTCTTTGGTTCTCTGCATGCAATGTATTTTATATAAACCCTACTTCAGTTTAGTCAGCCTTTAGATGGATGATAATTATGGGAGAAAAGAAAGAGAATAACACTTACCAGACAGGATAAACTCCCAGTCTGGAACTTATGAAGAGAATTGCAAACATTGCAAACAGGAGGTTGCACAATATCTGACATTTGGCATAGTTGGCCATCTTGGCAGCCTTGATAGAAAAAAAGAAACACTCATTAATTTGATCATACTAGCAACTACTTAAAATATCTTTGTCAATACAATAATTAAAAAGCTCAAGTTTCCAACAAAGAGTGCATTCAACGTGCACTGTGCCAGATACCATCTGACATTTTTAAAACTCAAGACTGTAGTTACATTTAGATAAAATCCTGCTGCTGGTTCATGAAGCACTGACTGGTTTAGGGCCTAAATATATTTGTGATCTGCTGCTACCTTATGAACCACCCCGACCGCCTGGGACTGGTCTACTAAACACGGAGAAGCAGCGTTCATATTTTCTGCTCCACATATCTGGAACAAAGTCCCTGAAAGCTGCAGGTCCTCAGAGACCCACAGAGACCCTCAGAGACCCTCAGCTCCTTCAAATCCAGATTGAAGACTTTTCTGTTTGCTGTGCAAACATCTGCATCTTACAACTGCATTATATTTCTTAAACTGCACTGCAACTTTTATTCTTTTTTTTTTTTTTTTTAGCTTTTTTACTGTTTTAATGAATGTTTTTAAATCTTGTTTTCTTTTGCATTATGTGTTAATGCTTTTAATGGTTCTATGTGAAGCACTTTTTATTGCCTCATTGTTGAAATGTGCTGTATAAATAAACTTGCCTTGCCTAAAGATGGATAACTGAGCATGTTAACACACACACACACACACACACACACACACACACACACACCCTTTGCCTCCCTTTGCCAATCTTTCCATCCGCAGCCCTTTATTCTCTCACACACCCTCACCTCTATCAGCACGTCGGCTGCGTCGTGGAGACACATGACCAGAGTTCCCACTCGTGCCATGTTGTTCACGTAGGAAAAGGTGATGAGAGAGATTGTTGCAACATGGTGCAGGAACATGATCAGGAAATCCTGGGGACACAGTTGCCGAGGAAATGTCACACAACTAGGGAAAGTCCTGCCTCGCGGCGATTTGAGTCACTGCATGAGGTACATACTCAGAGCATGTAGGACAGTACCGACGCAATGGAGTCAAAAGGACACACAATAGCTTTGTGTCTTTGCAGTAATGCATAACATTTTGTAATAATTCTGTATTTTTTTTACTGACGACTGAATATTTCGAACTATTGTGTCCTATTTTCAAAAGTGCCATTATTCATGATTGAAGTGTGCTTTGCTCAAGTTAATAGCTTCACATGTGATTCATGTGTGGATCAAAATCTCTCAAAATAAAACCTCCGTCTTGGTGAGCTGTGTACGTCATATGCCACTGTGATTGGCAAGGCTTTTGAAAAGATATAAAATGGTATGACAAGGCAATCATTAATCATCACTAACACGAACAAACAGCAAGTACGCCTTCGGTGTCCGAGCACTCATGCACATTGATGCGATTGTGTGGTTGAAATACGTGTTCATCTAATGATTGTGTTGGTTTATGTTGTGTCAAACTGCAATATAGCCCTTTGGCACCAGCTACCAGTTATGGTACTGTCTGCGTGCAGGACTTCCTTCAAAAGAAGGCCTAGGTATTATTAACTAAATGCTTAAAAAAATTCCCTGTGACTATTATTACTGTATATATCATGTCTTTGGACCCTCATGACTGATGCATAAATTAGAAAGCATTTGTTTACTGTTGTCAAGGTGGAGCTACTTTCTAATGATTCCATAAACTGTTGGGTAGTTTAATCTATGACAATGCATCGTATTTTACAAGCTTGTCATATGTTTTGTATCTAAAATTAATTTAATTAACTTATCCTTACTTTATCAGACATATATGGTCCCTAGTTACTTCAAACTAGGGACCCTAGATGTAAAATAAATAGTACTGGAGTGAAAAGTATATATTTCTCGGTGAACTGTGGTAGAACAGAAGTAAAAAATTGCATTACATACTCAAGTAAATGTTACATTCCACCACTGTTTGAAAATGATGATGTCTCTGTGAAATCAAAATCAAGCAGGAAAAAAGATCAACATGATCTCAGCTCAAAGCAATCAGAACCAGTCCGAAAACGAAACAGCATGAGAATGAAGATGAGAAGAAAGAGTAACGATGCAAGATACAGAATGAAAGCAAGGCGAGAGTGTGCAGGGAGAACATACTGGAATTGGCAGGGGATGCAGAGGACCTCCTCAGTGTAGTACTGTGCATGAAAAAACTGAAAGGAGAAACAAAAACAGACAACATGCCAACAGTCAACAAAGAGATGACAGAGTGAGGGCATACACAGCGTGGAATTATGGGGGCTGCTGTGAGTGCAGTGTTTTTGTGGAGAGGGCAGAGCTGGGGATGGACTGGAGACAGGAGTGAGATCATGGCTAGATATCATGCAAATGATACTGAATGAACCAAAAGTGTAGCCATTGTCACAACACAAAAGAAGAAGATGATGAAAGTGGGTTGAAGAATGGTTGTACAAGCTGATCTCAGTTCTTACAAACAAGTTCTTACCAAGTTGGACCTTTTAAACTGCATTTATAGTACAATGTGCATTATGTGTATGTCGTAAAAGCTCATATTCTGGTTTTAAATTATGAAAGTAAAGTGGCTTGCTGGACATACGTTTAAATACGTTTAAGTGAAAGAAAGCAGGGCCATCAATGACATGTAAATACTTGTGATATGGTATGTGTGTTGATTGCGGAGTATGCATGAATGTGTTGTAAAACATTTTTGTTATTGCTATCAGGATGTATTCTTGTCCGATATAATTATTTATATAAATCACGGACTTAACTTGAAATACGTCATTACGTAAAGAAAAACCATGAAAGTGAATCTATTATTTATACTTCTGTGTGATATCTGAGTATTGTCCAACACCATCATGGAACAGATTATAAAAGTACAATAATTTGCTATTGTGCTTCACAATATCAAACAAAAACAAACTACACCAATAGATGGGGAAAGTTTTAGGTTTGACAGAGATCATTTCTGAATGTTTGAAAAAGTGTTAATCATTTTTTCTGATGTGTTATTTCACACATCAGTGAGAATGCACTGAGGCGGAAAGCAAATGATCACAAGCAAATAGACTAAACATTACAGAGTAATGGCAGTAAGAAATCGATTGTGAGGTAAATATAGTGTCTTTTCTGTGACATAACTACTTAAAGTGGCATAAACAGAACAGCAAGTGACTACAAGTGTCACTTTTTGCCTTACAGTAGCTCTATTAAAAAACATTAGAGATTTGTGATGTATATCTTGGTGTGACTCACAGTCACTCTTACCTTCCTCCTGATGTCTGTGAATTGGGAAAAGAGTAAGGACAGGTAGAAAGACAGCTCCAGTATATAGTAATAATGGATGTCCACAGTCAGCGGCTGCATAAACACATGAAGCACAAAGGTTAAAATAAGTATTTGAGAAGTAGGTAGTTTGGTAATGCAAGTCATCTTGTCATTGTGATTACTGAAGATGGGTGCATATAAATACTTTTACCTGGTAAGGATAGTTGTACCAGCACTCTTTAGTGTTCCAAAGCCATCCAGTCTGCAGAAAACGAAATGAGTAACTTAAAAATCAATATGTTTTAACATATACACAGAATATTACTGTGAAAACTCTGGGGACAACGTTGACTGTGATGTTCGATCCCTGACAAATATCTTGTTGTAGAAAGAGCAAGCTCCATTAACTACAGTATTAATGCAGTGTTATCCTGCTCCCACACAGTTGGAGTTCAATTCAATATGTAATTTCAGATCTAACACATGAATATCAATGTGAACTCTGAAACATGAATAATTCCCTTGATGGATTCTAAATGAAATAAAATAGGTTTCAAAATACCGAATATATTTTTTTTAAAGGAAGCTGAATTACAAAGGAAACAAAAGGGGTTCATCCCCAAGTGACATCCAGAGTAAGGACACAATGGCATCAGTATGACACCATAAATGGTAACTGTGATACATAACAATGTTTTATAAGCAAACAGTGACCCATCAATGTGACACTGTGAGTTCATGTGTCCTGACGTTAATAAATCCCACAGAGACTGCAGCCTGCAGCAGGATTTTCCGGGGAATTAACTACTTGTTAGTGTTCGTCATGCAACTCTCGTCTTTAACAGATTTCTCCCTACTGATATCTCAACTATTGCTCTGTTGATTAGATATTTATGCGTTTTCATGAATATATAAATGAAATATATGAATATATCTCAGTCACTTATTTCAGAAATATTTAGCTGGCACATTGGACAAAATGATCACAATTTCTAAACTTCCTCAAGTGTGGTTTAAACTTTACAAACAAGGAGAGCTGTTACACTGAGAGCGCTTGAATGCTGGACTCTCCTAAATCCTTTGGACTATGCACGAGAGATTACAACGACGCTTTGGTAACATTAGTGATTTTCACAAACCCAGTAAACGTGGGCGCAGCATTTGAAAGGCAAAATATGCTTTGAAAAAGAAAAAGTTCAATATGAAAAATGTTGAGCTGTTGAGTTACTATGTTTGTTAGAAACGTTAGCATACATGTGGCTAACGTTAGCCACATAAGCTAATGTTCTTGCTCGCTCACACAGTGGATAAACACTTCCTAAAAGACAGCATTGCAGTTGGTGTCTTAGAAACAAAAAATACGTAAATATGTGACAAACGTACAGTTATGGTCATTGTGCTCTATATACTATAATAGTTTATTTATATGGATATGAATCACATCAATGTCAAATATAGCTAAAGCATGCTTTTGTAGAAGGCTAATTGAAGCAGCACATGGTTTAAAAGCCCAATCAGAGCCTGGAAGCAACCCAATCTCAATATTATTAAGAAGATAAAAAATTCAAAGATTTCACTTTTAACATGCAGCGTCTTTAAGTAACATCAACCTAACCATTGCAATTGCACCCATGCCAGAGATAGCACCAATTAATTCTTCCAGCAGCAGACAAACATGATCAGAATAAAGACTAATCATCACTGAGTCCTACATCTTTTTTTAAAATGGATTACATATTTAATCGTAGCATTATTTAGCATTGGTAATATTTGTCAACTACTCCCCCTTTCCTTGTAAGATCCATTATTAATTAACCCTGTTTGTGTTCGGCTTTATTACAAATAGCCTTCATAAAATTAGTCCCTTACCTCAGAACATCCATTTTACAAGCCAGTCTTATGACGCACTAATATGCCAGAAGCCACAAGATTTTCATGCTTTCCATAAACTTCCATGTGCTGTAGATAATGGGTTAAATGACTAATAATAACTTTTAACAGTCATAACAGCAGGCTGGTGCTCATTTTCTCTCGAAGGAAAACTTACCTTTTTAAGGAAACGCACTCCATAGGTAAATATGTATAGATAGAATGTAAATCTCCACCTGAAAGACACAAATAAAGAACAACATTAATAAAAAGCTCAAAATGCTCAACATTTGTCTTAATTACATTTTGTGTACATGACTTTTGCAATCTTAACTTTTTGTTTTTGCTCATGAGGGTAGTGTTTTTTAGTAGGCCATAAGCTAAATGGGAAGGAACCCTACCAGGAAATTCCAAGTGTTTTTTCTTTCCTTTCTCTTTTCCACTTTGATTTCTTAGAGTTAATTAGAGAGAAAAGCACAGTGGTTCAATATGCTAAAACCAATTTGTAGAGATTAATACAGCTGCATCACATCCTAAAGTCACATAAGTAACACTATTAACAATACCAGGAGATGTGTTCATGAACACAACTTGTTCTCTATACTACTTATGCCGTTGTGTCCCTTGGTGTAGCACACTGTGGCACACTTTGTGGCTCTCATGCCTTTCATCCAACATTTGAAGTTGTGTGAGCCTCTCTTACTTTCCCACATCTGCAGTCAGGGGCGAGTCAACAACTGGGAGAAAGGATTTAAGACGGGCCAGCTAGCAAGCCCCCTCGCTAACTTACTAAATTGCATCAGACAAAACCATATATGTGTTTGTTTGTACCAGGAAGAAAAGCACATTTGAATGACAGAACCCCTATAGTTGTCAGAGCATTTCAAAAATCTGTAAGTGGTTAGATTAAATGTTTTTTACAAACAAATTTCCCCCTGGGGATGAATAAAGTATCTATCTATCTATCTATCTATCTATCTATCTATCTATCTATCTATCTATCTATCTATCTATCTATCTATCTATCTATCTATCTATCTATCTATCTATCTATCTATCTATCTATCTATCTGTCATACAAGTCTGAATTAAAAGTAAAACATACAGAAGAGGCTCAAAACAAGCATGATTTCTGTGACATGGAAGAAAACATCAGCTGATGACTCTCATGTGACAGAAGCTGTATAAGCTCATGTCAGACAAACTTTTGCATACTTTGGTTTTGCCTGGCGGTTGTTCTATCGGACCTCATATTAAACACATATTGACATCCACAGCCTGCAAACACAACATGACAAACACTCAAAACAAGAGCAGGATAAACCAGTTTCTCAGTGCAGGCACATCCATCAGAGAGTCGTTTGATGTTCTTTCAAGATATTCAGTGTAACTCCTGAATTAGTGCTCGAGAACATTTAAGCATGTTAACACAAGGCCGTCATGAACTGCTTTTTGTGCTTGATCAACAGAATTGTAAAACCAAATTAATTGGACAAGTCTACCTGGCACACAGTTAAGACTGTTGCATGGCAACTGGTTCATCAAGCCTGCGACAGTCTTTTTCAAGTCCTGTTGAATCGCTGCTATATATGTACAATCACTATGCTTCCAGAGAATAGTTAATATTTTCTCCAAAGCCGGGCACTGATGTTTTTTTAGTATTCACATTTTTTAGATAGCAATGTGAGCTATATATTTTTTTCAGATACAGTGCTGATAAAGATTGGTTGAGGGAAAATTAAAATGCATTTAATCTTCATAGAGTGAGCTGCTGTTGTTATTTTTTCTGCACATGATGTAGCGGAAACTTGCCAATTACTCATTTGAATTCATTAGTGCTGGGTTGTAACTGTGGTTAACAGAATTATGTTTATGCATTTTAATGAACTTGTCCTGTAAACAACTTACAAATATAGTTTATATGACAATAAGAGAAGGCTTTTGTTATAGTACATTATGCCATCATTTCATAGCTTGATTATACATTAATGAATCATTCACGATACCCAATGAGACAGTGGGTTTGAAACTAGGACAGATCCAGTGATCACTATTAAATCAAACGTACCTGTTTGGACAACGTATCACCTTAGGGAAATTATTGGGGGATCAACTGTGATTTGATCCAAAAATGGAATAATGAGGCGCGCTTTATTCTAAATAAAATAATAAAAAGGAGATCATGCTGGCTAATTCCATGTCACTTCTTCAGGTGTGTAGTCTGAGCACCAGCTGGCTGCAATTGTTGGATAGTTCAACATAACAATTGGTCATCCATCGTACATGGTTGTAATATATATATAAATATTTATTTTTTCCAAAAGGAACTATTAATAAAAACTAAACATGAATCAAAAAAAATTCCCTTTTTATCATACATAAAATATTAACTGAAGCCAAAAATAGGCATGACAGCTTAAAAATAGGGCATTTCGGTGACAAGATTTTATATTACTAAATATATTTCTGTCTTTAGAAAGTTAAAAGAGTTGCATTATTTGCTTATAATCAGGGCTTTGTTCTCAGTGAAAGCTGAGCAGAGAAAGGATGAAGATGAGATCAGACAGGAGGGGCTACTGAGGACATCAAGGCATGCTCCTTCCTCAGCTTGCCCTCACCAAGGAGAACTGATCTGAGGGGGGAGTTTCTGGTAAAACAACTTCTCATTTAATTTGTCATTTAGTCTTATATTAAGGCTTTACATATAATCCATAATAACTTAATAACGTCTGCCCCTGTGGTGTAAAATAATACTAGTGGTTCTAGTGATTTTCCATTCCATTGTTCTTAAATCATTTCTTGAAAAGCACCCATCTAAAAAAGGTTTTGGAAAGATTTCAGCTGCTCTACTAAAAAAAGAAAAAAAAGAAAAAGAGGTTACTGTAGAGTTCTTGTAGACAAAAAAATCAATAAAAAAAAATCAATACATGAACTTGTTGGAATGTTTATTTTCTGTATATCTCAGAAAAAGTGAGGCAGTAATAATAGCTGGTAAACAAACTCCATGAGGAGTCTTCATTATTTCCGGACCAAATGTGTCTGCTACATACTCTCTGTTTGCAGAATGAAACGAATAGACAACGGATAAGCCGTCCCATCGACTGAGGGACAAAGAATGCTATGAGTCTGCAACAGCTGTGCATGAGGGCCCAATGAGAGCACAATCACTGCTGGAAGGACCCCATTGGGAGAGTTGCACTGTAAGCAACTGAGACGGACAACCTGGTCGGACTATTGCAAAACCCAACATTGTCTCCGCAGTCAGTTATGCTGCACGCAGATTACAGATTTACAGTTGTTGCTGAAACATTTTGAATTCCAGCAAACTACACTCAAAAAGGCTCACGCGCATATTACAGAGGAGGACACACTCAGGCTCTTCTGGTGTGTAAGAAAGCAGGTTTGCTTCTCTGTGAGGTTTTAATTAGAGTCCAGTGATTTGTTATCAGCGAGCCGGGTTCTCCTGAGTGAGCAGCAGCCTCGGGAGGAGTGGAGGATGTGAGACTCCCCGTGTCTCAGACCGACAGATCGGCTCTTCTGGTGTCAGACATGACTTTGCTCTGACAGCCCCACTCGCTTGTTGGCCTTTAACATCACACTGCTAAGTGACTACAATCTCCCTGATGGCAAACACTTTACTGCAGATTAGCCAGCTCTCCGTTACAGCCTGAGTGGGTTTGTTGGTTCGCAGTGGGACACGTTTCACAGCAGCACACATTTCACAGCAGCACCAGCATTCGAGTTACGATAAGCCATGAAAGATACAGGAACGGTTCACCGAAACTGAAGCACCAGCATAATGGCTGTTAAAGGACCGTAACCAGAAATGACGTTTCCGTTTGTCCTTGGAGATGAAACGATTAGTCGATCGATTGGCGAGTCAAATCGGCAGAAAATGAATCGGCCACTTTGAACTCATTTATTGTTTCTGTCATTTTTCAAGCAAAAAGGCCGAACATTCACCGATTCCAGTTTCTCAAATGTGAGGACTTGCTGCTTTTCTCTTCTTCTTCTTTTTTTTTACATTGTGAACTGAATATCTTTGGGTTTTTAACTGTTTGTAATAGATACTAAGCAATATAGAGACGTTAGTCATGAATTGTAATGGCCATTTTAACACAAATGCTCCACATTTTGTAGATAAGTCAATGAAGATGAATTAATGATTAAAAGAGTGTTATCGCCCCCAAAGGTCACTTCTTCATTACTGTCACATTACTGTTTTTGTAAATATGTGCTTTTGAGCAGCTGTGGCATTTATGTTAACTTCCATACAATATGAAAATTAACTTGCAGAAACATGACGTCACTGAACATCATGCCTGCTTTTACTCCGGTCACATTATGGAAAAGTGATAAAGCATTGCATCCTATTTAAATCTTTTTACATTACAACTGTAACCAGCAATAAGGTAATAATACAAATGAAATCAATGAAGCAGCTTTGATCTTCACTACCTCAGGCAAGTTAAAAGTCTGCACATTTATATCCACTAACTTGCTTGCAGCTACGGGAGATTACTGTGTGCGGTGAAAAGGAATTTGCCTTACATGCTTTCACAGAACCGGGCGAGAGTGCTGGGCTTCTCCTGGTTACGACGTTGTCTGAACCAGCGCTGGATGGTCCGCACATCCCAGTCGAGCTGCTTGGACAGGCCCTCCAATCTCTTCTCATCTGGGTGCTGGAAAACACAAGATAAACACTTCATATCTTAGTTTTCATTGTGGCACAAATTTCACAAGATCAAGCATGAGAAATAATGAACATAATGAAGAGAACACATGCACCACCTTGGTTATAGCAGTGAACACCTTCTCCAGGATCGCGTTGGGTTGGGCTTTTTGTGGCCCGTTGGTTTGGATCTTCAGGCCCATGGCACATGGTCTCGCTATAAACCTGCAATAAAAATATTATAATACGCTTATATATCAACACATATTCATTATCTTTGAGGTTAATTGAATGTGAATTGTTCATATTTAATGATGGGGACACCAGGCATGCAATCACCAGGAAGCTCATGCATATCCACAAATTCTTTACAGGTGCTGGGTAAGAGTCATCTGCTGGTTCCCAATTATTCTTTCACTCTACTGGGACACAAAAATGTTTTGACCACAAGTGGTCTTCCACAGGTCGTCTAGGGGGGAAGACACATTTCAGTTGCAACAGTGACATTAGAATAAAGGAAGAATTAGGACACAGCAGTGTGAAGATATGTTTTGTTGTCGTTTTGACACAAAGCATCTGGCATGATAATCCACTTCACAAATGATTTCTGATTGCGTCTGGTAAAACACATTCATTACACTTGTTTTGGCAATAGCAACTCAAAGTTATTAACTATGTATATGAACAATAAATATATAATAATCTCATGGATTTAACACGTTTAAGTCATAAGGCTGTTTCCTTCTCGGTAAATACTAAATACGAGTGAGGAGTTTATTGGGGGAATATAAGGCCTCACTCACTGATTTCTGACCCACATATGCAACGTATTGTTGTGACTAGCATGGCTCTGTGCTTTACTGCAAGCTGGCGATTGTACAACACTAGTCATAGATAAGACGATGCAACATGCACCATATCATAACTGGAGCAGCACGGTTCAAACAGACCAGTTCAAAGAGCTCGAGTGCGTGTAGAGATCGGGGTTTGAGTTGAGGAGGACAGGAGCTGGCTTCGGGGCAGGTATGGCAACTTGGCTGCACTGTGTGTGCTCCGACAGATGCATCAAATGCAGCCAGCGCGTGATGCTGCAGGCCTGCACAAAGTACGATGATCAACCGTGGTGATGTGTGTGCTAACCAGATAAGATGCCATTGTTTAGATAACAGACAAACGTGGACAGCGGGGTTGTGCTGCATCATTCGCCCCGGAGCGAATTTCCTCCACACAACAACAAAAAAAAACGATCGCGATGCCACCTGGATGATCCGCGTGCGCTCGGACTCACCTTTCGAAAACCAGCCGGATCATAAAGATGCAGAATGCTAAAGGACACGCCAGATAGAGATCCTCCGCTTGCGGGAACGTCGCTTCATCTGTGTTTTTTAAGTCAGCCCAGGTTACATTGTGCGGGAGCCAGAACCGCTCGTTCCAAAACCACGCCAAAATACCGGCCATCTCCCTGCAGCAGACACCGTGACCGGGCGGAGGGGAAAGAGAAATCGATGGCCCGCTGTATCCCGGAGGTCTCTCGCCGGCGATCTGACCGTGCAGACTCAGGCTGATGTTGAGATATATCCGATTGAGATCGCCGTCCGTCCGCTTCCCCTCAGCTATCCCAGTGTCGGGAAGTAGACTCAATCAGCTCCTCAGCAAGCGATTGGTGCGTTGAAATGTCATGCAACACAGTCGGCGGACGTTGTGCCGGCTTCTGGACGAGGTATTTCATCAAGGTAAATAAAGCATGTCTGCGTCGCACCTTTTGAGAACCACTCACGTTTCCTTATGAATGGACTTTTTTTTGTTTTTGTTTTGTTTTGTGTATTTCGATAGTTTTACACATCTCGCTGTTAAGATTATTGCAGGAAACCCACAATGGCCAGGTGAGATATTATTACCAAATTCCAACTAAACGTTAATATTTTTTAATTTATTTTAAAAAAACTGAAATGTAAACGCAATGTATATGGCAACGCTTTAGAAATGTGCTTCAAACAAGACCAGACGCCATCATGTTGGCAAACTACGCCACCTGCTGACCGTTTGACAGCCTGTTGTCGACCTCCGGGAAGTAGAAATCAATACATTATGTGACCTATTCTGATATTTTGTAAGTGAAAGAACACCAACGCTTTTTTTTAAAGCATTCGTTATAGCTTGGGGGTACATACAAACTATATTCGTGTATGATATCTTGAGGCTACAGTTTGTGTTGCTCTTGGATTATATTGAATTATATAGAGGTGTAATATATTGTCCAACCATTTATATCAATTGGAAACGTATTCCAATACAAGGCAATTCATCAGAACTACATACTCCAGAATTACCTAGAAGTTAAGTCAAAACAGCCTTCAACAGTTTTAACAAAAACGGAATATCATAACTTCATTAAGGTATGATTCATTGCATACATTTTAAAACACATATTCATATTCTAATCGATCAAAAACATGAATCGTATGTCTATTTTACTCTCTAATTATATACAGGTACTGTATATGCTCACATCTCCAGTATGGAGCAGTGGTGTCATCATACATTACTACTATATAAAGAGTTGGTGGCGCCATCTACTGGCCAGTGTCAACAACGTCTCTTGCAGTCTGGACTACATGTGACATTATGAAATCGTCACACATACGTAGGCCCTATTACTGTCTCACACAAAGAAGCTGCCAAGTCGTTTTGCCCGATACTAATAAATCAACTTCACAGCCAGTGCTGTGATATAATAGTGTCTCAATAAATGTACCGACACACACACTTAGTTACAAACAGGATGCCTCTGAATCTCCTGAGATGATATTATATATTGACTTCGATCACTGTCTTTCTGTGTGTGTTGAACATACATCCCTATCTACGGCATCGGGCCTTTGTGAAGTCATGCCGCTGGTACGGCAACGGTACAGTGTGTGTGTGCGCGCGTGTGTGTGCGCGCGCACGTGTACTATCCGTTATTTTCCGGGTTGTGTGTCTCATCGCAGGCGGTAGTTGCTCTGTTGCAGCCGCCAGATGACATTTGTGCTGAGGAGGTGAGGTCAAATTTGACTCTCTCTCTCACTCTCTCTCTCTCCCTCTCTCCCTCCCTCCCTCTCTCCCCCCCCCCCCTCTCTCTGTCTGTCTGTCTGTCTGCGAGAGAGGCGTCTAACTAGCGCAGAATCATCCTCATCATGGCGGATCAAGGCGAAGCTCCGGCTCCTGTCCTCCACCCTCAACCAGCGCTGACAACCAGCTGGCCAATTACCAGGGAGTCGTACGAGCTGCAGGAAGTCATAGGTTAGTACCCGGAGACGTGATGAAGGCTGTAAATGATCACGGAGAAGGCATTCCGCGGCTGTTTGTCAGCCGGGAATGAAGATGAGGGGCCTACCGGCTTTTTTAAAGGATATATAACGTTATATATTCAGTAGCCTCCTCCAGTGCTTTGCAATGCGGATGTTACCGGAGACATGCGGTCTACATCAGCTGTGTTTGTGACCCTGATTCAGTCAAATCTGTTGAAATGCAGCTTACTGCACGTGGTTGTAAATGTCACTTTCCCTAAGTGCGATCTCAGCCGCTTGGATGCCAGTTTATGGCACGTGTCCAGTTTATTAGCCATTAGTAACATCACGGATGCTGTGTAAAGCCCACACCGTGTTGTTTCACTTGTGTTATCTGTGATGGCACTTACTCAGAATTACATAGCTCATCCCATCAACTCAAGACAAGTGGCCGTGTTTCAAGTGTAACTTGTACTCAATAGGCTAATAATTCTACATGTAATAATGTTCATGATCATTGCAGTCATTATTATAATTGTAAGGAAAAGTATTTCAGCATCACTAAAACTGAGTTAAACCTAAATGTGAGAGACTCGACTCCTTGCAGGGCTGTAACTATTATTTTTTTATTTTATTTGATTGAACTTTTATTTTTGTTTTTATTATTATTATTATTTATTACTATGGATCATTTTTCACATGAAATCATTTAGTCTGTTAAACAAAAAGTCTCACAGCCGAAGAGTGACAATGTGTCTTTGATGTCCAACCAAAAGTCAAAAAAATATATTTAATTCACAATCAGAGAAAAGCTGTACGTCTTTACATTGGAGGAGCTGCAACACATTTTATGATATTTTCCTTCATGACCTAACCGACTACCCTAATTGTTGGTGATTCATTTTCTGTAATTAATTAATTTACCTTTAAGCCATTAAAGTGTCAAAGTGGCACATTTAAGTGTCAAAGGCAGAGTGAATTCACACAGTTTAACTAGTTTATAAACAGAGTGAGAATAAACCCAACATGTAGTCTCTGTGTTCATTAACATGTTTGACCTTGTGGTTGATGTGTTTTTGGCATTATTACTTGGGAGACTGTGTACGCGCCTATACATTATGAAATAGTTTATATAGTCTACTGTAGTATCTTCTGTGGTATTTTCTTTCTGTCATTCAGCTTTTTCGGAGTTCAAAAAAGTTACGTGTTCCAGCATAAATCACTGAATGCTCAATTCCAGTCTTATCATGAATCGTTTATTTTTAGAAATATTAATTTCTAAGTAACCCAACGATGAAAATCTCAAACGTACTGAAAAGGCCCAAAAGGAAGTTGCCTGAATATTTTTTGCACATGCCTACACAGTGCAGATGAGCACTATCATTACCGATAAGAAGTAGTGCCCCTGCTGTGTGCTGCTGACTGCGGTGAGTTGTTGACCCCTCCCCCCCCCCCCCCCCCCCCCCACACCTCTGTTCTCATAATCAACTGTTAAGCAGTCAGAGCTCTTGTGTTCTCTCCTTATCTACCACTAACAGTTGGAAAGCAATATGCCGTGTGTCACAGCTCCTTCGTGTGAACAACTTCCCCACTCCGGCGTGGCCTGATTTGCAATGACCCAAGTAAAAAAAGTGCTGCACTCAAAGTCATCTTATGTCATTGTCAGCCAGCACACATGCAAGATGAATACCATAACATAAACACAAAACCAGAGGAACAGAGGGGCCAGACACATACCTGAAAGTCACAGAGTGATGTTCAATTGAGTTAAGAGATAATACGCTTCCAGCTGTGAGTGCCGTGAGTCCCTCTTTGCTTCCTAACCACTTGGTCTGTACTCTGTTGTGCCTCTGATTCCAGGCAGCGGGGCCACAGCTGTGGTGCAGGCAGCCCTCTGTACCCCCAGACAGGAGCGCGTCGCCATAAAGAGAATAAACCTGGAAAAATGCCAGACCAGCATGGATGAGCTATTGGTGAGTACAATAAATACAGGCTTATTTTCTAAGTGGGTGTTTTTGTATTACTATCTAATGGTGCACTGCTACCTTTTGTGTGATACATATAAGTATTGTTCCATGTATGCCTGAATAACCATATTTATTCATACACCTCAGAGATTGTAATACTGAATCATTGGCTGAAAGGTTGTGTACTATGTTGTAATAGGTCCTATTGCTATGACTTCTTTTGGATTGTTACAACCAAAATACAGGTTGTTCACTCAAATCTGTCCATTCTAACATCATTTTTCATCCGGTGGTTTCTCTCTCACAATAGAAAGAAATCCAAGCTATGAGCCAGTGCTACCATCCCAACGTTGTCACCTACTACACCTCCTTTGTAGTGAAGGATGAACTTTGGTTAGTCATGAAGCTTCTGAGTGGAGGTAAGCTCCTGCTGCCGGATCCTACCTGTGGCTTGATAATACATGAAAGCTCAGTGAATGTGATGATAATACACATTTGTGCTTTGATCTGCCGATGACAATATAACAGCTGTCTGGGTTATAACTCCCTATTACTGGATACTTGTTTCAAATGCAAAACGCAGTTATACACTGGATGCTAATTGTCTTTTGATTGAGTTAATTCATCATATACCTATGATTCAAATGATTGTTGAAAAGTGATCTTTGCATAAAATAATCAAATCGAGCTATCTCATGAGCAATTAACCACTGGCTAAATATCCTAAAAACATCAGATCTAAATCTGTAAAAAGTCAACTTTCAGCACAGTATTTAGACTGGCTTTATTTAAGTCATAATGAATCAGTAGCACAGTCTTACCCACTTTAATCTTCTGCCTTTTACGTTTCACCGTCTAATGGACAACAAACAATTCACCGGAAGCTGAATCATTTGTGCTTGGATATTGATTGTGTGATGATGTGTAACATTGCAACTGATTTGTGTTTGTTATTAATATGTGAAAAATAAACTGAATGTTTTTGTTGTTCCGTGGTGTCTGTTTAGGCTCTATGCTGGACATAATTAAGCACACAAACAAAGAAGAGGACAGAAATCGAGCGCTCGATGAGCCTATAATTGCTACTATATTAAAAGAAGTTCTCGAGGGCCTGGACTATCTGCATAGACATGGACAGATTCACCGGTAACACTTTTAACATTTTAACTGGTTGATGATTAATTTTTTTTCGAGTTTTAAGACAACTTAGCAATAACAATCCCAGTTGAAAATGTACAAATGTATAAACATAAAAAAATGTTGGCACTCTCTGAATAAGAGAACAAACACATGCCTGAAGTTATAAGAACGTGTAAAATGAGAACCAATCAGGTAATTATATGTATTGGCAAGCAGTGCAGTGGTTGTGTTCTCTGAACTTCAAGGTCACTGAGAGGCTCATACCACTACCAGCCCCTTGGGCAGAGTTCCAGATGGTGGTGGGCTGTGGTGGGACTCGTTTACTCCAACGGAAGAATCAATGCTGCTCCACATTACTTTTTTGTTGGACTGTGTTTGTGTTTTGTTGATCTCAGGGATGTAAAAGCTGGGAACATACTACTGGGAGAAGATGGATCAGTTCAGATTGCAGGTGTGTTGAATGTGATGCTCTCTCTGTTACGGTTTTATTTAAGTTAATGCAACTAAAAGCATGACTTCCAAAAAGATGGAACTGAATTCACAGATTTTAGCAACTAATGAAGAAGGTGATGTATATTTAGATGAGGTTACCTGTCACACATTAAGGACACATGAAGGTAGTTTGACACTCAATTTGGAATTTACATTCATATATATTGTCTCTTTCATGTTTGATGAAGAAAGCCTTGACTGAAGCGTGTTTATTTTGACATGCAGGTTCGATTTGGGCATGAACGTTGTGTTGGTTGTTTATCTATATTTTTTAGATTTTGGAGTAAGCGCATTCCTAGCCACAGGGGGAGATATGACTAGAAATAAAGTACGAAAGACCTTTGTTGGCACGCCATGCTGGATGGCGCCGGAGGTGATGGAACAGGTGAGTCTATCTATCCATACAAAAAGGCAGCTGCTGGTAGTAAAATGAAGAGAAACACATAAAGATTTATGTGTATTTGATATCCCAGATTATTGTAATTCTATACCCACAGGTTCGAGGCTATGATTTCAAAGCAGATATATGGAGCTTTGGAATTACAGCCATAGAGTTAGCAACAGGCTCTGCACCCTATCACCGCTACCCTCCCATGAAGGTGAGTGTTCTGGATGTTATTATAGGGTGTTATTTAATCAGTGTGGTGTCCTAATCACAGCTATTTGTCTGGCTTTTACCAGCACTCTCAAAGGAAAGAAGAAAGCTGCGACCATGAACTCATAGCTTCCTGAACTTTCCTCTAAAAACATGAAGACGTGACACATTCCGACTTGCTTCTTTTGCCTCAAATTGGGAAACTAAACAAATAATCAAGAGGCAACCTTTTATCCAAAGAAATCTGTTACTTTCACTTTCTCCAACATGTCTTCTACAGTTTATTTTCCTCATCTACAATATTTGTGTTGCTGCTTAAATGTGAGGGTGGTTTTGAGCATTTTTGTGTGTGTCTTTTAGGTTTTAATGCTCACCCTACAGAATGATCCACCCACTCTAGAGACGGGCGTAGAAGACAAGGAAATGCTAAAAAGATACGGCAAATCGTTTAGAAAGCTAATAACTATGTGCCTTCAGAAGGATCCTGCCAAAAGGTGAGCACCACTTTCCATATTGCAACGGAATATTTCAGTGAAGAGAGCTGGTGCAATTTGTGATCAATAAAAAGCAGCTGGTTAACATTCAGAGAGAGCTGTGTTGGGATGAATTTTCAACAGTGTACTTTTCTCTCTATTTAGGCCAACAGCCGCAGAGCTTTTGAAGTGTAAATTCTTCCAAAAGGCCAAGGTATTTGTTTGATCCATCGTTTTGTTATTTCGCTTGTGGCCTCATGCCAACTCCAACAATGATTTAGCCCTGTATGTTGAGGTTTTTTGATAATGATGGTTATACGTAGTTTGATACATCAGCCAACATGCAGTAAAAAAGTCTACACGGCCACTGTATTTGTCATTGTGTACTATTGCAGAAATAATGATGGAAAAAGGAAAACTTAAATCTTTCCCTCAATTCTATATCTTTTGCTGTGTTCGCACTACGAGCGTCATAACAACAGGCTCCACCTCATTTTCAATGGAGGCCGGTGACATGAAGCTATAAACTGACCCTCAACACTTGTTGCCGATAGCACTTTCTTGTTTAGCACTTTAGTAGCACTTAAACGGCACGTACGGATAGTACTATGTAGTTTAACGTTATTGAAGAAGTTGTACTTGCTTGATTCTTGTTGTTCTGAGTTTGGACTCATGGTTTAATGCACTTATTGTAAGTCGCTTTGGATAAAAGCGTCAGCTAAATGACATGTAATGTAATGTAATGTGACGGGCTACAAATCAAAGTTGAGCTGGTCTCAACTTTTTTTAGTGCTCTAACAAAGTGTTGAAGCGTCAACCAATCATATGTCCGAGCAACACAGTTTCCATTCAAACTGGTTTAGTCACCGGACTAACTTTAACATTTTAAAGACAACACTTAACCTTCAAACTTTCAAACACCATTCAAACTTCAAAGCAAATATACTTCAAAACAGAATAAGGTTTTTGGGTTTTGATTAATTGTGTCTGTCAATTCACACATTTTAATAATGAGATTTTGATTTTTTTCTTGCAGAACAAAGAATATTTGGTTGAAAAGCTTTTGTGTCGCGCACCAAAGATTTCCCAGAGAGCGAAGAAGGTATGTTCACACAAACAGTCCCTGTAAAATAACTCCGTTATTGACTAAACATGAACAAATTATGGCAGAGTGCTGGGATCGACTGAAGTCCACCGGAGTGTTGCATTTACAGTCAACACGAGCTACGCACTCTGACTTTCTTAAGTACCTTAAACACTTTATGCCTAAACTGTTGTGTAGCTCATGTACAAATATGGGCCACTGCAGCAGGAGAGTCAAACGGCGTAAATGGACTTACATCTTCCATCAGTAGCTCTCAGTGCAGCTCTCTGTGTGTGTGGCACTAAATGACAAACAGGATTAAATTAATTGATAACATTAGGTAACACAAAGGAGCACTTTATTGTCCAGGTTACTTGCTCAGGTGCCCACTGGTCACAGTTTAATCGGAGGAAGTGCAGTTTTCAGGCACAGCTGATATTGGCTTGACATAACACTCCGCCTGGATGCCCAGGACAGGAGTGGGATCAGAGGGCCATTGCCGGAAGGCAGAGTGGCCACGTGGAGGGGTGGAAATTCACTGACTGCTCGGGAGTAAATGGAGGGCATGCTGGATAGCAGGGCTCCTACTGTGTGTGACGTTAATGCTACACACAGACAGGACAGGGTGTCAATAAAGAGGGAGGCAACTGTTGTGGGAGTGGCACGATGTAGTTGAGGTTTGTTGACGGGCAAAGTGGTAACTACAGGCATATTCTGCAGTGACTACAATGAATGGAAAAGCACTTATTGCTAATTTATAAAGTTTTGTTAATACAGTGTGTTACAGCCACCACAATGTGGACTGTATTTACATCGCTGAATCAAATGATGTGAAATTGGATCTAAAACGATGGCACTTTCCCAAAATGGAAATGAACAATTACTGAATGCTTACTGTTATTAATAGACTTACATTTTTATGTGTGAAAAATAGACAGCCTGCACAGGGAATACAGCCAGGTAATGTTTGATTCTCTGGATGAACTGTACGAGCCAAAGAGCCAGTGTCCTTGTGGCTTGGTGCTGATTTGACCTACAGGGGTCATCAACATTATTCATTCAGCAAACATTACCCAAAGCTTGCAGAGACAAGCAACACTGCAGAAACATGGTCACCGCAGGATGCCGTGACCTCTTTATATCAAAAGTACTGCAGCTTCACTCTCCTAAAATCGTGTCCAGTTACTCCCAAACTTGCTTGATCTACTTCTGAACTGCCCATTTTGCACCTTTTTTCCTTGGTGTAATTGTTCTGTTCCTGTAGTTTTTGTCTTGTGTTGTTTTGTGGGTAGAATTGCACGTGTTTACATATATGACATATGCATGGCGCACACACACTGCAGCTTTCCTGATTTCTGTCCTTGGCTCAGTCCGTATAATTGTGCCACACATGAAGTTGGTGCTTTGTGGTTTGGGTCTGATTCAAGTGATTTATTAACAAGTATTTTAGCAGGTTGGACACTTCGGTGGGAGCAGGTATTTAAAACCCATCACTAGTGCAGGTACCAGTTACTACCTGCAACCTTTGCGAATGGAGACATGAACATAACCATTTTAATGTGTAACAAACTGAACTGGACTGGACTGCTTGGTGGAAACACAGCTTTAAAGCCAGACTGTTGATGGTAAATGAAACCCAACTTCTCCTTGAACATACTCCAGTGAATGAAAAGGAGATGACAGATCCTCCAGTCAGCTGTCACCAACAAAGTAATTTGAAATGAATACTTGTACGAAAAGGAAGGAGAAACTAGGAAGGGCTTATAAATATGAATGTCAAAAAAGATCATGTTCGTAGTAATTTAATATGAAATTATGAACTGCAGGGACATGTGAGTTGAGTAACCAGCAGAGGGCACCCTGACACCCACAATATTGTCTTCATTGTTTAAAGATTAGGCATTCTGGCTTACAACCAATGTGAGCTTGAATAAATGATTTGTTACTTAATGACAAGTTGGAATTTATAAGAAGATTGATATTGAGTCAACATGTATGGCCCAGTGTACAAATCATTGTGTTATACTGATTTAGTCCTGTATGGAAGGTGCATCCGTTATCATCAGTTATTGTTCTCTATAAATCCTGACATCAACATCTATCAACACTTTCACATTCTGAACAATGTTTCTATTCATACTCGAATACATGTTCATACATTTACAGCGAGTACACTGTACATCAGTACATCTGTGTCTGTTTTGCTCAAGGACCCTGGGCAGGACTGAAGGAACCTTGACTCTGTGTCTATGACAGTACCACAGCGTTGGTGCTTCTTTAACTTGACCTTAGTGTAACGCCGGGGCATTTAAATGGCGCTCGTGTTGCTTACAGTTACATGTATGCTGTATTTCCTGTAACACTGGTGTTCTCATATCTCACCTCTACTGCATGACTTTTGCCTGTTTCTTGCCTTACACACTACTCCAGACTGTAGAGCTGCAACACATGACTTACCTTCTTTATGCTGGTAACATTCAAAGTCATATTACTTCTGGTGTTTAACACAATCATATTTCTCTCTCTTACATGATTTATGGAGTCATAAATTATACCCTTGTACTGTGCTGAACTCACTGTGCTGTACCCAAGCTGAGGCTACTCAAGTGGTTTCTATTGTGGTACTGAGCCGTCAGTTACTGCCAGCAAAATGTAAATCACCAAGGTTGTGATGACATTCATACCAGTAACCTTTGAAAATGAGCCAATAGTATGTACAACCTACAATATTGTTCATGTTGTTAAGAAAGATTTTAATTATTACTACGTAACAAATTATTTCGTTTTTAAAATAAACTTTTTTATTAACAGAACACTTTATTTTTTACCGGTGTATGCTACAATTTTATTATGTTGCTACGTCAAAGGTTTTTTTCAAAAATATTTGTAGATTTTGTGAAATAGCAAGAAGGTTTGATATAAATAGATGAAGTGTTATGTTGCTATAACAAGACATTATTTTTTGTAAAAAACAAAATCATTTGGTATGTAGTAATAACGAGAAACTGGCCAGATTCTTTGGTGGCATCAATATAGCAGTCAGATTTATTAAACCGACTAAGTGAGTTGAATGTTGAATGTTGATGTGTGTATGTACTTTTAATGTTGCAAACATGCAGCTGGGGTGGCCAGTTGTTTTTCTCATTGAGGGGATCCTTTAGTTACATCAGCTCATCGCAGGGGTTCCAGTGCTCTAATTTAAAGGCTAGTAAAACCTACGAGAATCATGGGTAAACCACAATGTACACGCACGTGTTCAGTTAAAAACTATGAATGACGTCATTAAGTGTGCTGGCTGTGTGTCCCGGTCCAGGTGAGGAGAGTCCCGGGCTCCAGTGGCCACCTGCACAAGACAGAAGATGGAGACTGGGAGTGGAGCGACGACGAGCTGGACGAGAGCAGCGAGGAGGGCAAGGCAGCGGTGAATCAGGGCCGGGTAAGAGGGACTCCACAAAGGGCAGCCTCGGCAGTGGATATTCTTTCATATTATTATTTTATTGATTCAGTTTCATTTGTCATTGTCACACAACTACAACATGCACATTTATATTCAGACTTTGCGTTATTAAGTATTGTTGCGCGTCTAACCTGAAGACCGTTCTGTAGCCTCCCCTCTGTCTTTGACCCTGTACATTCCTTCCCTCCCTGATCAGTACGTTCTTTTTGGAGAGCAGATGGCTTATCTCTGCCTGTCATAAGGTCGCTGTAATGAGCTGGAAGATTTTGAGAGAGGAGGAAGTAGGCAGCCATGATCAAAGAGCCCTTTGATAAAGATCCCCAGCTTTCATATATGATGCAACACATCATATGTTACCAGAAGTTGTGATTTAATATGATTTAAGATGTTGATGATAGTATTTTAGAAAAATGGGTTTTTAGTTTCCTTTCATCGATCACAGGCTTTTTTTTATTTATCAGAACTTGTACTGTTCTTTTTTCAGAAAGAAAGAATAGTGAAAAATAGATTTGGACTGAAAGAGGGAGAAACGGATATATGAAAATGAAAGTGTACATTACAAGTTTTTGCTCTTTGAGAAACTGAAAAAGAAAATAAATCATTATTATTGCCGTGTGATATGAAAATGTAAATCTGTGTTTGATTTTTCCCTCCAGTCACGAAGGGTCAGAGATGAGGCCAAAGATGTAAGTTAGCACTCTCATATACCAATTTTAAATTGCAATTTGAATTATAAATACCTTTTTTGTAAGTCAAATACACAAATATACCGTACCTTTCTGCTGCTGTATAACTTGATAGCATGGCAGAAGGTTATATTTGGAAAAGCAATTAAATTGCCTACTTTGGCTGTAGCTTGTGTAAGAATATTGAACTTAATTATGAATGTTTATTGCACCTCACACAGTTGTATGCAGTTTAATCAAAACAGTCAAGCACCTATTTTAGAGAGTCTAACAAAGCCAGCAAAGTGCTCCTCGTCGTTTTTAGATGACTTTCTTGTGTCAAAAAAAAGATATATCATACATATATGTATGATATATCTTTTTTTTAAATCGTATTTCTTCTTTCCAAGGATGTAATAGCATTTTCACAATAATGCCTCTCATTATGTTCCTCCTAGAATGAGGAGAATGCCAACAGTATCCCTATTGAAGGGTTGTCTATTCAGCATCCCCAGGTGAGGGATTCAGCAGCAGCAGCACTAATTTGTCATGATTCAATGACCTTGATGCCACAGTGATTGTCTGTGTGTGTTTGTGTACATCCATGGGCGTGCAGCTGTGCTTGTGTGTGACTGTGCACGCATGTAGGGAGGCGGATACGTGCTTGTATACTTGTTTGAATGTTGGGTCTCATGGAAGGATGCCTGCCCACGCGGTGCCCTGCTGTATCTCATCTCAAGATTCACTGCCGTTGCAACCTATTTTCTCAGGTCTTCTTTTAGAAAAGAAGCCAAAGCAGTTTGAGGTGTAGTCTTGTTCTCTAGTCAGGAATTAGTTACTCAGTCCATTCTTTGCCATACAAAGAGACAATTAGTAATATGGTATTGATAACGGTGATAGATTATTGTACAATACAACGTTATGTATTGTACCAATACTGATATTAGATGTCCGCCCAATACTGGCTCACTTAGCTGGATTAAATATTGGTGACAGTGTGATCTAGCATTGGAAACCATTTTCTTAATAAATACCAGTACATTTATATCTATGTATTTATTTGTTACATTTTGTTTTACAAAGTTACTGGTGTTGCCGCAATGATAAAAGAATGATCTCAGTCTCTTCCACACAAGTGAGGCATCCAGCTTCTTAATTAAACACTGGTATCAGAACCGTACTCGGTATTGGACGAAATCAAAAGCCCGGGTATCGCTATCAGGACTGACAAAAAGTCAGATCGCTGTTCCCCTTATGTATTGCTCCTTTTCTTTTCCCGTACAACTTTTCCTGCAGCTGCGACAAACGGGAGACATTTTTCAGAAAAAATAAACCACATGGGCCAAATGAGCCGTCACTAAAACATTTTACGACTATATTTTTCGTCTTGCAGAACCTCTTGCTATGCAGTACAAGCTGTGCGAAAAAGCTTCTTTCTCTTTTCAGTTTAACATTTTTTTTGGTTTGTCTGATCTCTCAGTCCATCAGTGTGCCACGTAAACTGCCTCATCATCGGATGTTTTCTCATACAGGTTGAGCCGTTTGGGAACACAGCCAACATGGAAGGTGCTTTGAACATGGTGCTACGGCTAAGGTGAGACAGACGTTTTTTTTTTCAGATCGTTTTCTCAGTCATCAGTTGATACACAAGGCAATCTTCAGAAAAGCTTGATTTGGTTTCTATGGAGTAAAAGCTGAAATGCAGAAAATTACTTATTATTGTTCTGCATGCATCATCACTCCGCTTCGACCTAAACATGCAGGCCATTAATAGACCTAATGGTCTTTGCCTGCTAGGGGGGGGGATCTGGCATTGTCATGGATCCTTTCGTCTCCCTTTGCTTCTCCGGTTGTGTCGTAGGGAGGAGTGGGTTACACTCCATTGGTTCTCTGGCTGGGCTCCACAATCTGCTTTCCTCCTTTCATGGCACCCTTTGCTTCTTGCTTTAGTTTCCTAGACGTTGCTGTTCATCACGGACATATTTTAATGGCAAAGTGGAGGCTTGTTATTTGGCCTCAGTATGATCAATGTAGACACTTCCTGTTGGAAGACAACCAACTAAATGTAGTTCCCTCTCACTTACATATGTAATAAGGGAGTGCAGGGCAAGTGTACAAAATAAAATACCTGTTTATTATATAAAAAGACATCATCTCTCTTACTAAGTCAAACACACCAGAGAAAGACAGAGGACATTTTAAGGGATGCAACACACAGACAATAGTGCATTTGTTGACTGTCACGGATCGAAGACCAGGGACCCAAGCACAATGGACGAAACGGAGGTAGTAAGAAATAATCCTTTACTGAACAGAATATTTTCAGGACAAGACATGAACAATACACGCTGGAGAACTTGGTCTCAAAACACAAGACAATCTGGCAGAGGACAAGTGCAAGTGAGGGAACCCAAGTAGTGAGTGACTAACGAGGGAATGGGTTGCAGGTGAGATGGGCGTGAGAACCAGGTGAAGGGAATGAAGGATGATCAGGTGTGAATGACAAGAGAGTTAATACATTACATTACATTACATGTCATTTAGCTGACGCTTTTATCCAAAGCGACTTACAATAAGTGCATTAAACCATGAGTCCAAACTCAGAACAACAAGAATCAAGCAAGTACAACTTCTTCAATAACGTTAAACTACAGAGTACTATCCGTAAGTGCCATTTAAGTGCTAGACAAACAGATCTAATGAAAACAACTATTAACAGAAAGAAGGTGTGGAGCTGAACTGTTACAGTTGACAGTAGCGTTGCCTGTAGTTTCCCGGTGAACAGACATCTGAAGCACACTGTGCAGGCAACAGGGGGCAGCTTTGTTATTCTAACCTGGTGATTCAAATTAATTGTCAGTTTTGATTGTTTGATCTTTTTAAATTCCTTTGTTTGTGACCTTTATAGCTCAAACACAAGATGCATATTAAATGTGGTTATATAAATTACTACTATTAAAACATAAACTCTTATTGCAGCTCTCATTGAATGAATACAATAAATACTGTTATCCTGTTAACTTCAGAACAAGCTTATAAAATTGTGTCAAAGCAGAGTTGGGTGGAACATCAATTCATTTATACAAAGGAATGCATTCACTATATTTAATATAATCCCAGCATTAGGCTGTCAGACCATCTTTCTGGTCAGCTAATATATGCCCTGGTGGAATACCAAGGCCTTTCACTAGACACTCATCATCACTTTGACATACTCCCCAGTATGACATAAGAATAATAATAATGATGTGTTTCTATTATGCTTTATATTCCTCTTGACTCAAAAAAATACACTTGAAAGACACATTATATTTGATGTAGCAGCAGGATAGAAAATAAAACATTTGAAAGGATTAATAACATATCAATATCAAGCCTCTCTTTGTGTATAATTTATCCTGCAAATGCTGTTCTTCATACCAACAAAGTTATCTCCGTCTGAACAGCAGAGACTGACTTAGAATGAGTCGTTTTAGGAGCATTTTAGGATACGGGCAAGGGAGCTGGTTCTGAGCTATTTGTTTGGGATTGAGGACATGTTTCTTTAAGAGAATATCCACTATTCTTTATTGTTGAGAGTTTTAGTGGGTATGTTTTAAAGGTAGTCAGCACAGACGGTATTCAGATTTTTACATTTTCTTTGCCTGCGTTCTGGGGTAGGACAACAGATATATGGCTACAAATATTATGCAGTATTTAAATATTTTTAGATGTATTTGTTGAAATTCTCTTTACGACTCAACAGCAATCAAGAAATCTGATACCCGTCCAATGTTTTAATTCAGTCGGACACATGCACTCATTGCTCGTCACCAGAGTCTTCCACAAGCTGCTAGCTTAACAGCTGTGAGTACTAACAATAGCCATGTTCATTGTTTACGGTCATTTTGACAGGTTTACGTTCATAATTTGGGGGGAGTGGATTTGGAGAGAGGCCTGACGGGACGGGCTGTCAGTGTTTCCAACTTGACGACTTTATTGCTAGATTTGACAACTTTGGGATCCTTTGGAGCAGCCTGGTTTCTCCCATGTTGCCAACCCCAGCTTCCAATGATGGCGCTAGGCCTTAATTTAAAAGAGAAGTGTTCAAAGATAACTGTTTTTTAAAATCTGGAGAGATATATTACGAACACATTGGGAAAAACACAACAATTAACCCCAGTTGTCAAAATTCTAAAGTTAAATAGTGAATCCATGAAAATAATTGTATCTGAGAGGGCAAAATAAACAACGAGTTGTACTCCTCTCTATTCTAATAAGGGAGTTTAGCTGATTAGCATGCATTTATGGTAATACGATCCCCTCTGTTGCGGGAATGGGCAAACAGCAGCAGCATGATTGGAAATTTGTCAACATTTAGCTTGGAACTCATTCAATCTTTTTTTTTCACAATGGCACAGAGGTCTCCCGAGGAGAGTATTGTCAGCAGTTTGAAGGAGTATTTCAGGCTTGCATAATATGCTTGCTGTAGGTGCATTGTCATTGGAGCCTAAATTGTCAAAATAGCCCAGATGCAAACAGATTTCACTGAGCAGTTCAGTCTGAAAGTGACATTTGCTTGTTTTTATTAAGATTCTTAATAGTAATTCTAGTAACTAGAACTTGACAAATGTCATGATAGCTCCTGAAATGGCTTTAAAACAACGTTAGTGCCTGCAATGTCACACATTAGCCTGGTGTTTACAGCTTGCTGCCATCTCACTGTTAGTACAATAACAAGTCCATGAACCCTCATCGGTTATCAACCCTCGGGATGCACTAGCAATTAGTTAAAATTAATTAACTGGATGTGACCTCTGACAGGCAGCTTTCTTTCCAGTGCCGAGGGGCGGCTGAAGAAGGGAAACCCCTGCCTCACGCAGCATAAGCAAAGATATGATCAGTTGAGATGAAAAGGGAAGACAAAACAGAGGACACAAAAGAAAATACCTCCAATATCATTAGTTAACCCCTGCCAGGAAAACTCACCTTTTTAAAATATTTTTTTTTAATTAAAACCACACTTACAGGAATCCTACACACCAGCCTGCACCCTCTCTAATACACACACCCCACAGCCTAAAACCTAACCTTTGCTTTATTTCACGCTTTTCCCATTGTAGGTACCCACTGCATTTCAACCCTGTCATCTCAGCCAATGTATTTAGTTATACCAGTTGGCTCCACTGCCACCTCTGTGAAAGCCAGCAATGCTTGTCTGTAATGTATTGACAAGCCATACCCGGTGTACACCCCCCTCCTCATTCCCTCCCAGTCTCCATTATGTTTGCCAATGCAATGTTTATTGAAGCCTTTATCTCAAATCACAGACCTGTTTAGTGGTGAGAAAGCAGTATGATCACGCTGTACCTTTTTGGTTTCAAATTGATTTGCTATAAACCTGTCATATACATATTCATCTCACAGATGCAAGCCAGTTCACAATGTGTCAAAATTAAAAAGTAGGGGTTGGTGGGGGGGCTAATGCTAATTTTACTACTGTTGAACTAGAGAAACATTGACTCCTCAGAGTGGTATTTAACAAGGATGCAGATTTTAGGCATGATTTATTTGGGAAGGATTTTGATCCTCTTTACGTACATGTTGCCTTGACAGCCTTGGCAATGTGCATACTCTGCTTCCTCTGCTGGGAAAAGAGATGCTGTTTACGTCCATCTGCTCCACTGCTGCTCTGCTTTTTACTCTGATTTGTTTCTTTTTCAAAATGTAACTCTAAAGTTGATCCACAGCTAAGCTGATGGTAAATTGTCGCTCCCACTCTGTTGTATCGACTTTCTACTCACAAACTCATTGCAGATATGTCTTTACTTTTGAACGTGTTGAATTATGGCTCTAATCTCAACTGAAAGAAGGTCGTGGGCTGGCCGTGGTATTTACTCAACCAGTCTACAAACCTACGAACGAGGTCTTCTCCTACCGCACTTCTTTTGAGCAGCACGACACATCCTGCATTTATTACTGCTACTCACCCGACACACACACATTTTAAATGTAAGTGATGCTGATGCTGCAAAGAGGCTGGAAGGCACATTTCATTGATGCAATCAAGCAAGTTTGATTGATACGTGCCTGTTTTTCTTTTGACTGTGGTCTAGGGTTGAGGATATGTGGCACCTCAAAGTTGCAGCTACATTATAGCAAAAATGTAAATCAAATTGAGTCACATCTAATATTCACATAATCTCAGCGCACATCATCTGGACAGTTAAATGCATTCAGATAAGCAGATGTCAGCATTTCCTGCAGTTCTTCATGTACAGTTGTCACGACGGGGGCAAAAAGGGCAACGCGGGGTGTAGCCAAATGCACCAAACAACACACAGACAAAGATTGTGACAGGCTGGTGTACAGAGTGGAGCAAACATTTGACAGTTATTATAATATTTTCCCACAACAGTGTCTAAAGTAGAGCAAATATTGGACTACCATTTGTCAGGTGAACACAAACACAACTCAAAATTAATGTTAATGTTGCTGCTTGATGAGTAAATATATCACTGTTAGCAGCACGTTCATCACATCAAATGTGCAGTGTCTTTTGTACAGTATTTTTTTTAAATATATTTTTCATTCTTCATATTTCTATTATTATTATAGTGTGTTTGTTTTGTACCTCTGTTGACTCGGAGAACCCTGCAAAAATAATTTCGATGTGTCTGGACTGCTGGTCTAGGCACAGATGGCAAATAAAAAACCTTGAACCTTGAATTGATGATAGTATGTCAATGTTGTGTTTACAGCTTGTTTCCACTGCCCCCAAGTGGCCAGAAACAATAATTCAATGAATGCAGGATCAGCCAGTTCACTGAAGTCATTTACACTCAGCCCCTGTCTCGTGGTGTTTCCTAATGTTCTGCAGCTTCAGTCATGTCTCTGCTTCCTTTAAAAGTTGCTGCTTGTTTTTGCTGCCACAGGAGACCCTTAAAACGTCAACTGTTAATATAAAGATGCAACAAATGTAGAGCTGACATTTTTGATACGACTTGTGCAATCATGCCCTTCTGACTCCTCTTTCAGGAACTCTAGAAAGGAGCTTAATGACATCCGGTTTGAATTCACACCCGGGCGAGGTAAGAGCTATATGGATTTCAATGTGCTGTTAACCTTGCGATAACGTCTTTGTGCGCTGTGAATTGTTGTGTGGGCAATGGCAGTGTTTGTGCTCTTGACAGTATCTTATTTAATATCTAACACAATTACCCGCTAAGGGGAATGCTGCAGGCCTAATATTTGCCAATGTATTCCCTCACTAGACACAGCTGAAGGCGTTTCCCAGGAACTGTTCTCGGCCGGCCTGGTCAACGGGCAAGATGTTCTTATTGGTAATGTTACACCTTTTTATTCTGGTAAATTGTGTCGTCTGAATACATACTTATACCGTTTAGTACCGTAAAAAAACATCACTTAGAGAGTACCAGCATTTCCCTAGAAATGCCATTATAGTTTTATTTCATTTGGCAAGTCCATATAACCTGACATAGCTGAAATTGATAGAAATTATATTGCAGAAAAAATGGGATCATATATATTATGTATACTTTTTTACATTCTGATGTTTAAATATGCAACTAGCTGCTTCCACATCTAAAATTCATGACAAAGAAATTATGGTATACAAATTCCTAAATAACAACCCCTAGAGACAAACAATATTATAAGTTATAATTTATTGATTAATAGGCTTGAGTTGAATAGTTGAATATCTGACCACTCCCTATATACACACAGACACATACTGTCTGTGTGTATATAGCTATTTAGTAACACAGTTCTATCATCTAAAATCAACCTCTATTTCAAACCCATCTTCTATATTCCTTTCTTTGTTAGTCACTTTCTCCATAATTGAAATCATACTTAAAACTGTGATTCATTGTTGTAGTTCTCCAGATTCTTAATATATCATTTCTATCTTGAATAGTGACAGTTGGAAGTTTTCCTATATTTCCTATAACAGAGTTGTTCTGTTGAAAAGAAAGAAAGAAACTCCTCTATAAAAAGAAACTCCTCTATAAACTTCAAGAAGACATGTGTTTAATAATGTGCATTATAAAAGGCAATTAATATGTATTAATTTTCCCACAGTTCATCCAGCACTGCAAGATTAATCTTTTTATATATTTAGAAATCATTTTTGGGATCAAGAAATAGCTCATATTTATTTTCCAAGCAAATTCTCTAAAATAAGGTATTGATAGTTTGGTGAATTTCATCAGACATCTGTTTCCATTCATCTGTTATTTGTGTTCCCAGCTTTCTTACCACTTTATCTTTGACATTCCAGCTATTTAATACCATTGCTAATTGTATTTGTTTAATTTTTCATTGTAATTGCTCATGACAAGTGGATGAATATTCTTGAATTATTCTTTAAAATGAGTATTTAGTATATTTTCTTATATTCAGGGAACATTTGCCAGAATCTAACTAATCCCTTTTTAGCCCATGTATTTGGTAAAAAAATATCTTCTTTTTCTACTTTTGATATTAACACTAAGCTTCTGTTCTTCTGTTGTCCAACATGTACTAAAACGTGCTCTTTGTTTTTTAAAACTTGTTTGATGTTATTTGAACGTAATGTTATCGTATGCCCTCCCTCTACATGACAGTTGCTGCTAACCTTCAGAAGATTGTAGATGACCCAACTACCTACAAAGTGTTGACCTTTAAGCTGGTGAGTTTCAAAATGATTGATGGCTGATGATAACCTTCCTGGGCTGGTTCCGGTTGACAAAGTCAAGCCGTAAACTGCTTTTTGATGAAAGGTCAAGGGAGTAATGTGAGCGCTGGAGTTATTGGAAAGGCTTCAGCATGAACCAACTTCTGTTGCTGCAGGTCTTTGAGTTAATGAAACAAAGAATATATTTTAAGGATGTTGTGTTGGTGTTGCCTAACAAAAACTTCAAAAACTCCCGGATTGGGTGAAGAAAATAACTCCATCCACACAATGTCATCTAAAACACTTTAAATGTAACAATGGAGTTTCCTGGTACTGACGTTGCAGAGAAGACTGTTCTCCACTTTTGTTTAAAACACAGACAAAGACTAAATGTGCCATTATAATAATTCACCTTTGTATGAAATTTGAAAAACATTTGCGAAAAGAAACCATTTAAATTATTTGGGATTTGAAAAAAATATTTAAGTTCTGTTTTAATTGACCTTTCTGTAATTGTGGGTAAACAACATCTGTGCTTTGGGTCTCAGTGCTTTACAAAGGACCTTTCTCCATGTTTGCTCCATCAGCAGCTAGTGATTGTTGCCGGAAGACCAGTCTCTAGAGAGGCAGAGTGAGGGCAGTACGGGGCATCACGTAGATAAATGGGCATGCTGCCATTTCCCTATGCTGCTCCACTGCAGACGTTGTAAAATCTTCACTGCGGCTCAACTGTGCTTTTGTGAACCAAGAGTTATGAGTGCAGTGTCACAAAACCCAGGGAGTCTGAATAATTACCCTCCCTCGCCACAGAAACGGTTCATAACACCTTATGTAGGCAATTTATGGTGTGGGTTTCAGTAGAGCAACTTAATGACTTATGTGAACAAGAGGTCACCATAGACTACGGAGCTCACAAAGAGTGACCTGTTTTCACAGTCCCTCCATGTTGACCAGACAACTGCACAGCTCTCAGTCTCTCCCCAATCAGGTGTGAATTGCAAGAGGCCGGCAGGTGTTAGCCCTCCCATTCACACTGGCTTTTTCCACAGGAGAGCTGGATGAAAAAGAAAACGTTCCATAGACGGATCTAAATGCACACTGCTTTCAATTTGGCCTCTGCGAATAGCAACTGAGCCGCCTAAAATTGGGGTGAGATGCAGGTGCTGGAAGGTTCAACTGTCGAAAGAATAAATGTTGTGCTTTTTTACTGGGAGCTGGTACGTTAGAGGGATGATGCACCACAAGGCCACAAGTATGTGGACACCTCAACATAGTTCCGGCATGTTTGAACATTATAACCATGAGTTATTGTTGAACATTTTATTGCAAAATCTTGGACAATAATGCGCTGCAATAACAAGATCCATTCCTGGGTTTTACCCATCCAGCCACAGGAGGAGGGAATATGGGCAGAGGTGTTGGGTGATAAGGTCTTCTTGCAGTTATTGTTCATCCCAAAGGTGTCAGAGTGTTGGCCCGGCCAGTCAGGTTCTTCCACACCAAACCAGGAAAACTGTTTCTTTATGGACCTCAGTTCTGTTCTCAGGGACATTGTCATGTTAAAACAGGAAACAGCTTTACCCAAATTCTAGCAAAATGAATTTAGAATCACACTATTACATTAAATATCATGGTATAACAATTCCTCATTGGAACTAAGGAGACTCAAACCATGAACAGCAACCTCTGACCAAAAGTACACATATTGTTTATAGATAGATTTAAGTATATCTCTATTGGCCAGATGTTACTATCCACATTGAAACACACTCCCTGTCTCTATACAATTCTAAGTGTGCACTTTTACAAACCTTTTAGAACAATATTAAAATGTGCACAATCTAAAAATGATAGCTACAAAATATTAATTGTCAATAAATCTCATGAAAAGACGAGAACCTGCTGTGCGTTAGTCCATTTTGCAATACTTACTTTCAGTAATAATTGGTATACTGTTATCAATTATCTATAATAACTAATAAAATAAATGCATTTCATACTTATATACAAATGCAAAGTACGCTCCTAAAACAGCTGGGCACTGTTTATAATATAAAATGTTACTTAACAGGAGAACATTGTGCATTTGCACAGGATTACTGTTCTCAGATGCAGATTATACACATTTGAAAGGAATACAATATATATCAGGCTTTGGTTATACATAAACACTATTAGATGGTGGGATCAATGCATTGTATTTGTTTCTTTGTTCAGTTTAAAAAAATAAGACTTGAGTTTGTAAAATCCACATTTTGGGAAATAATACACGGTCGTTTCAGTCCCTTGATTAATCCAGGGTGTAACACCGCAGCGCTTCTGGAGATTTTGCGGGATTAGTTTTGTTGATGTTGACGAGAGTGTCAGGATGCGAAGTAGCAACGTGAACCCTAACCATGTCTTCCTGCTCATGCAGGCTTCTGGCTGCGACGACTCGGAGATCCCGGACGAGGTGAAGCTGATCGGCTTTGCACAGCTAAGTGTTAGCTGATGCCCTCTTCATGCCTGAAGCAGGTGAGACAGTGGGGAGACAGTTCAGGGCAGACAGACTGAGGAACATACCATCACTTCCTGAAACATCTCCCCCCACCACCCTCCCTGAAAACTCACACTCCCTCCTCCCTCACTCCTTTTCACCTTCCCTGACCCCAAGCTTGGCCACGGCACCACCTACACCTTCTTAGCGCCAACTTCCCTGCTTACTGTCCCCTGACCGTTACCTTAAAAACATTCCACCGCCTAGCGCACAGAGCGGGATCAGGAGACAGCCCAGGAACTTAAAGATGTACTCAGGTGGTGACACAAGGTGATTAAGATGTAGCTTTGAATGTTTTCTTTTTTTTCCTTCTTTCTTTTACTTGTTTTACATCACATTACCTTTGTGTTCAGCAAAGCTCTCATTATTTATTGAAATGAGAAGGTATTTTTATGTTTCTCATGCTTTTTTTTCCATAGTGAAAACAATTTGACTGGCATCTCACCAACACACTCATTTGTGATGTTTCCCTAAGGTCTTTTGGCTGAATGTAATATTTAGTTAATTTATGGGGAAAAGCACATTTTCATAACAACATACTGAATGTCTAAAAAGAGAATGATTTGTATTTCTGTGTCAAGACCTGTTTTACATTGACAAGAAGGGAACCATGTGCTCGAGAGTGCAGGATAAAAAAGAAGAGACCTGGATGCTACTGTGTTTAATTTGCTGCTCTTCAAAAATAGCTTCAGAAATGTTAGAGGTGCCTTGTTCATTTTTCTGTGCCTAAGAAAGTAGACAATGAGTGAGCATACACAAAGAGCCAAACCTGCTGATTACCATTTCAATTCTAATCAAGCATTCTAACTTAATGAGACAAGCTACAATGCACTTTTGGGCTGAGTGTGTGCACCCAATGAGCAAATGCTTAGCCCCTGGAGACAAGTTAAGCACAAGTAGTGCTTTTCAGACAAATGAAACGTAACAGAACCTGCAGTCATGGGATCAGCTGTCTTCAGATGACAGGTTCATTGACAAAACCACAACAGTTTAATTTTCTTGCACTGTCCTGCTGCACTACAAAACCCTTTGTTTCCAAAAATGTAGTAGTTACTAAAATGTACTGTATGACAATGCATCTGGGGATGAAACCAAAAGGCAACTATTGAAAGGGTGACAAGCCATTTGTTTGTCAAAAACAAGTCCAGCTCTAAATTATTTTTAAGTATTGAGATGGTAAATATAACTTCTACTTAATTCTTTATTATGAAGTAATTTATTGTGTTTTCTATGTACAGTATGTGTCCCATTTCAGCATATAACCCCTGTTCCCTCTCTGTAATCAGCTGATGTCAAATTTCTGACGAAAAGCCACAATAAAGAATTGCTATTATTTAAAAAAAGGTGTGGTCTTTCCTATTAGCTCTCAGTGTCATACCATACTCAGTCATACCATACTCAGTCATACCATACTCAGTCATACCATACTCAGTCATAACATACTCAGTCATAACTTGATACCACCTTTACTACAACTCAAATATCTCATGATTTACATATGAATTTTTAAGTTCAAGTCAATTTCTTTGAGACAGCCCAAGATCACAACTTTGCTCCAAGGAGCTTTATAATCTTCACAGCATACAAGGCCTCCTGCCCTTTCATTGAATTAAGAACAGTCTCCCCAAATCTGCTGTTCAAGAAGCTATGTGGGTTTGCTTTAGATAGCTAAATCATTTAAAATAGTCCCTTCTGTGACCACAGAACAACCTGCTCTTTAATTACAAACACAATGAATTATTCTTCAATAAACTTAAAGTAAGTCTGTACATTTATAACAGAGAACTCAAAACAGGCAACAAGTGAAAGCAGTAGTATAACTTTAATTATTCAAGTATTTGTTTTTTAATATAAAAAACATACAATATATAACAACAACCCCTTGCGGGATGGATGCTTTCACAGTAAATGTCACATTAGCTTTTAATACTACAAAACCCTTGAAAATTTGGCCATGAATGCCACATTTTCTGAGAAGCACAACATCTTTCCATGATGTCAATAGCAGCGCTTCAGTAACCACATATATGCCAGATACATACAATAATACATCCAGTCTGTAATGGCCTTAGCTATAGTTAAACTTAGACTTGCACAACATGTATTTCTCTTGATATATGGAGGAGGCTGAAATAGCTGCTGACACACAGCAATCATTAACCCAGAGCAATGAGCTGGTAGCTGAGACACAGAATGCATCTAAAAACAAAAGAAATATGCATCTTGGTTTTTTCGGAGAAAGGAGGCAGTGAAGTGAACAAAAACACAAGGCAAAATTCATTAAAAAAGAGCGTCCTACTTAGGTTCATTTTTACCAATGCAAGAGGACAATTATCAATTGAATAATATCAAATTAACTTTCAACTTTGTCTGTGGGGAGACTGACAATATACTAGCGCATATAATCATAAAGATAAAAAAAGGGGAGCATGAGTGTAGATGCAGTTTTACCTCAACAGACAACCAGGTTTGTTGTTGGATATGACTATTATTTGCACGCTGGTTGTTCATAAACTGTACACTCGAAAATAATACTTTTAAAATGTAATACTTTTAAAATGTATAACATTATAGATGTGATATAGTAATTTGAAACCTAATTTATTCCTGCACAGAAATTGTCTTTTGGCTTGCTCTCCGACAGGAAGTTGAGGGTGCTAAGTCAGCAGCCATGCAGATGGAGAGAGATCCAGTGTCTTGCTCAAGAACACTTTAGCCAAGGTCGTCTGCTTCAAACACAGTCTCTTCCCATCAGGCCACACTACTTAATGCTTAACACTGATTGGCTTAATGCTTATAAGGAATATTCTGCTTAAATGTGTATCTGGAATACAAAATCACTTTCAGTAACAAACACCACGTTCTGAATATGCGTGAGAGTATGCGCTTTACAAGCCTCATGCATTGATTAACAATCATGAGGCATGAACCAGCAGAAATAGACAAAGATGGATGTTGATGAAAACATTTGTCATCAAATAGAGACTAGCTGCAGCCATCAGTGTTTTTACATTACTCAGTGTGATGAGATCTGAAACGGAGAAACAGGCAAAGAAAAACAAAGTTGTCCTGTGGCCCGTGCGTCCCTTAACATCTCAGGTGCTTCTTGCTGGACATGTCGTTCCAAATGCGGTGCATCTCCTCCGGGGAGATCTGGTGCACCGTGATAACCCGTCTGTACCTGCAGAGACTGTAGGCCATTTTCCAGTGATTAAAACCACTGTTCTGATACGGGTGTATACCCAGCTTACGCAAACACAGTCCCACATACACATCCTCCAGGTGCAACAGTCGTGTGTGTAATGAAGCCTGGAAGATAAGCTCAGCAACGTCTGCTGAGAACACATAGCCAGTGCCTGAGCAGAACGGTGGGTATCTACTGTCGGGATACAAGTCCCGGGACATATACCACTTACTGCGCATATCCCTTATGGGACCACCGTTTATTACATAGCCAGTAAAATACCTCCTCTTTGGCTTGGTGGTGGGCTTCAGGAGCTTGTAGATCAGATTGTCCATGTTGACAAAGATGTCGCTGTCGGTCTTCATGACATACTGCGCTTTGGGGCAGAAGGTAGCCACCCAGCGCATGCCCATCATGGTCTTGAGGGTGAGGTTGTGGTAGGAATCAATAAAGTTCTCCACCACAATGTCATGGAAGATCTGGCTCTCCTGCTCCACCATCTGGTTCAGGACGGGATCTGTGTTCCTGCCCAGCAGAAAGATGGTGAGGATGTGGATGTCGCCGAAGGTGCTCTCATCCCCCCAGGTCTCCCGGATGGACTGCCGCGCATCAAACTCCTTGTGTGTGGTGCTAATGAGGATCACCAGGAAGGGAGCGGCGCTTTCGCACTTCTTCGGCTCATTGATGACAAATTCAAAGGCATGTGGGTTAAGGGGGCGGGTGTGGATGTTGGTGAAGGTGAGGTTTTTTGGGGGTTTCGGAGTCTTACGTATAGGCACAGACATGTGGCCGACATAGGTGGACATTGGGCGAGATATGCTCAAGTACCACAGAGCGCTCGCCCAGCAGACCACTGTCAACAGGTATAAACATGACACTTTTGAAGGCATTATGCTGCATTTAGGTGTGTTTCGATCAGCTGGATCTTATAAAGCTTTCTTTCCTGTAGCAATGTTTCACCCAGCGAGGCAGCATGAAGCTGCACCAGCGTGCAGTTTGACATTAATTGTCAGTAATGGATTACTTCAGAGAGAAGTGATGCTGTTTGTGTTTTAATGCAAAGCACTTTAAAATTGTATGAATATCCAATTTCTCTTGATGACATTCTTCTTCTTCATTTACACCTGAAAGAGAGAGAGATACATATATTACATACATGTGTATATATGCAACACGTTAACCAAATGATGAGTGCCATAATATATTTATATAATAAATAAATAATATCAATCATCACCAATCATTTGGAAAAGATAGGTTCTTATCAAAGGGATACAGTCATACGATATGTTTATGATCAAATGTTTGTTAACATACTATCAATACTAAACATCTCGAATGAACATTTTATTGAATGCAAAAACTAAATGTTCTAAGAAGTCATATGAGACCCAATACAAGACTATTGACAAACTACATGTAAACCAAGATATTTGATGTAAATATGACCCCATATGCTTTCCATTACGTCTGATATTAGCTGTGTACATTTGGTCATCTTATGTGGTCACGCACAATTGTTAACCTAAAAAAAGATTTAGAAAGTATTGTGGATCTAAATCCACATCACTTTGTACTGGGATTAGACTCTGATTATGAATGTCACATGAATGCCAGTGATGTGACTGGGAGTGGGGGGGAGAGTATATCAATAGAGAAGGAAAGGGAAAGGAAAGATGGTATACGTTAGCATGTATATCATGTATCCTGGCTTTTGAAAAACTCAGTGACTTTTCTATTCATTTAGGGAAGCCAGAACTTCACAGGAGAATAGCCATAATGTAATGAAACCCTACATTTACATCTTCAAAGCAGGAAACTGCAATTACTTGCAATTACTAGTCTATAAGTAGAGACTGCAATTACTTGCAGTCTATACTTATATTGTAAAGCAAGTTACTTTGTTAGACTGAGAGACATTACATTCACATCAAAGGATGAAGTTGATTGATTTTACCTGGGTAAATAAAGGTCATATATAAGTACATGCTTTGAAAACAATGTCTTCTTCTTTGCAGAATGAGAATCTCTTCCATGAAATAGTGGACGTAATGCCCGTGACGACGTCTATCCTGTTTTTTTGTTGTCAGTTTGAGAATAGAGTCTTACAAATGTAAGTTTATGTTCCCCTTTCCCCAGATTCTTTCAACAAACCTCTTATGTTGAGAATATTTGCTCACAATATCAGACTTCTCCTCCCCTTGTGAAATTACAGTTGGATCTCATAGGATTTAGAGAAGTAAATAATCGTTCCCTTTACCAACAGTTTACTCAGACACCAGAAATACACAGAGACTGTAATATATTCTAATACCAGAGGAGGGTAAGGCAGAGAGAAGACAGCATAACGGGGAAGTGGCTGTTTGCTCTGAGGTTAATAACATGGTGAAAATAGAAAACCGGCACAAAAACAAAGCACATACTGTGTGTACATGTACACATGCTCAAATACACAATAACCAGGGCCAGCTAATAGCAAGCAGTGTCTATGTCCCACACTGTCCCTTTGAAATGTCACTTTCCAGACTGAAGCAAAAAAATATTCATGAGACAGAACTCCTGACAGAACCTCCCAGAACAAACACTTCTAAACTGGTCTGGATTTCACTCTCACACACACACACACACACACACACACACACACACACACACACACACACACACACACACACACACACACACACACCAGATTAAATACACTACTCAGTTTGTCCCAGACTCTGACTGATGCTGTGTCTGGGACTGAGCAAGTGAGAGAAATTACATAATGTCACGTCTCTTCAACGACTCGTGTCCTGACGAACTATGGCTCGGAGAAAAGGCTATTTTTACTGTCTATCAATCAAACCAAAAGATCACTAATCTGTGTGCATCATCCATTGCTTCACTTTATATTTATACGATGCAGAGTGGTTTACATTTCTGTGTGTGTCGTATCTCCGTGGGTGAGACAGAGATATAAATGGGTCTATTTGCTATTGAGTCGGGTGGCAGCATATATCAGTTGGTGAGATATTAACAAGATATAAGTGGGAGAAGAATGGGTATAAGAGGAAGGAGGAGGGACAGAGATGATGTAAATCCTGATCATGAGAGATGTATTATGCTGGCTGAATTATGCTCGACAATCTGCTCTCAACAAAAGAGACCTGACGTGGTTATGCTTTATGCTCTATGGAGGTCAAGCGGGTCCCTTAAATTTCAAAAGATAAAGTGGCAAAATTAAGATTTTCTAAAGAAAAGCTTTGTGGATTTTCTTATAGCATCATGATAATAATATGATCAAAGGCTCTTTTTTTTCTACACAGAAAGAGAAACTTCAGAGGAGTCACAGCTACTAAGACACAGTTAGTCAGCTACTGCACCTAATGAGCCTTGTTGCATCAGTGTTTTAAAACAGTACAAAGATAATTAACTTTTGAAAGCATATTTTGATGGTGAGGTAATAAGGATTCAGTTAACGGCAACAAATCAAAACACTGGAGATGACAATTGGCACAACTCTCCACTGCTGTAACTCTGGAAATTAAAATTAAAATATCTTGTCAGTCAGAGTTATTCATCATATCTAAAATGTGTTTTTTAGAACCCACTTTGTTTGGCAGCTCATTAATAGTGAATTGAATTGTAAACTTAAAATAAAGTTGTATTGTGTCGCATCGCAAGTGACATGAAACAATGACCAACTGCAATAAACACATACAGTACATATCCCCTGCTTGATACACGCTAAAATATCTATCTATGTTCTCGCAGTTGTGTTTATCAACAAATACATCATTTGATATTCACTACCACAGACTGTTCACCAATCACTATGGACACAGCTAGTAACTTCTTCTTTAAATCAAAGCTCTTATCTGTAGTTTATTACAGAGGCCTTCGTAGATGTGGTTGCTCTCGCTTGTGGGGAGATGACGATAGCGTGCAGCAAAGCCTGCAGGCAGGCCGCCAGACCTTTGCAGAGCTATTATCCTAATCAGTCTCCATAACACTGGATGTCACACTGAGTCAGTCATAAAATCTCCCACTCTGTGGGACCAGATTGGGCAGGTGACTGGCAGAAAGGATAGAAAAACATAAAACAGGGACACAACAGTTGAGCACCGGACCTTCAGGACATGAAAAGTACTCCAGCAACACAACAGGGAGGGGACTGAAATAAGGAAATAATTAGCCGATACTTCCAACTGATAGGCAATTTATCATGATTTATTATACAGCAAGAGTTAAAACTTGCATGCGGAGCATAGCTCAAAAGACAGCCATTCATCAAGAGATGGCATTTCTTTCTCCAAGCCTCTGGGTTGACTGTTTGGCAGACTGGTTTCTAAAAAAAGGTCTATTACGCTCTCCACTGCACACAACAAAAATGTTTTGATTCATGGCCCCATGACCATTTATAGACGGGTCTCTAAAGTGTTTTTCCAATAGCAATGGCTCAGAGCAAATAGATTGCCAGATTGAATTAACTGGTTCATACAAACCTGGAGGATTGAGGAGAGCCTGAGCCCAACATTTAAATTGAGCACCTGAGCTTTGATTTGACACAACAGTCTTTGAATAATGCTAGTTATATTTTTAATTACACAGCACACTAATGACAGACCTTAAGAGTTGACACATGATTTGCATATTTTCATATCTTACTCACAGTTTATCTACACCATGCTGTTTTAATACAAACAACAGTATGAAGGATTCCTCCTCTCCTCAGACTTTTACTTCTAAATGTGGATTAAAACCCTAGCTGAGATTTGTATTTTTTCACAATAACAAACTAAATGATTTATGAATACTGATGACTGGACTGCCAAATGGCAGCGACGTGTAAACAATGATATGAAAATTGTGGCACAGCGAGTGGTAAAGTCTTCAATCTCCTTGGTAAAAGCCACATTTGAAAGCTCATCGATATGATTTCATCGACATTGAAGAAAGGAAAGTGACCATGCAGACATTTTGAAATCCATAAAAAGATGTCTCACAACATTCACTTGATCCTCTCTATAGTTTATGAGCTATTTCTCTGGTACTCTTCTCATAAAATGCAAATGAAAAACTAGCCAAGTAGAAAAGACTAATTTTCAAAGACCAGACTGAGCCAGTAAAGCTTTTTCATCATCCTGTCTGTAAATGCTTCATTCAAGAAAGACCATTGTGTACTGTGGGATCTGTTGTTCTGGAAACAAAGATTGCTTCAGTTTATCAACTGAGAAAACACACATTTTCTAAATAATGAGGCATCGCTTGAAGCGACAGCCGCACTAGATCATTCAAGAAATAGAATAGTGTGGCATTTATATCATTATTTACTTTTTTCTGGTCTGGCTATCATTCTTTGCTGCAACTCTATCTCCACATGTTGCTATGGTCACCCACATAGCTGTTAAATAATATAATAAACTTGTGAAATGAATTATGGTGATTTTCTTTCCAATGTCTGTTTTTATTTCACAATGCTATTCATTGAATGTCCACTCAACACATAACTCAACACAATAATGAAATCAATTTGTAAAAGCTATATTTGATTTGACATTATTATTATGATGTTACATACTTTATCAGTATTATGTTATTCCTTTCATAATGTCTTATTTGTTTATTAAAGATCCCACACATTCAACGTATTAAAATCCAATGATTTGAACAATAATTAGTCTCTCAGGTGGTTATTCCATAAAGTTGACTTCTTAAAAGCACGTCTACATCTTCTCCTTCATTCAAAAATCCCAAATCTATGAATCTACAAATATTTTTCTTTTCAAAAGTTGAACTGCTGGACATAAGTAGGCCAATAGGCCACCTCCTACGACACTGAAAAGTGGGCTCTCAGTGTTTACGCACTGGGTGTTTCAGGTGAGATGCATATCAGACCACCGTAATGTCTTCCCCTTCAGCAGATGTATGTGAAAACAGTCCTCTGGTGTCAATCGCTGCACAAGCATTAGTCTGTACAGCGAAGAGCAAACATCCCAGTGAATAACAGCAATCAAAACACATTTTCAAGAGAAGGTCAACTTAAAATATTAGGCACTTTGGGTGAAGTTTCTTCTCGCATCTTTATCCTTGTAACCGAATAACGTTCCTTAAAAATAACAAAAGTAGAGTAACATGTTCTGTTAGTTTAAAATGTAACAGTCTAATCACTGTTTTCATCTCTCTGCAGAGGGACATGAGATGTGATTTGATCCAGACTCCCATCTTTTCTATTGCACCCTGACTGAAACATGCTTTTTTTATGCTTAGGGCTTGATTATGCTCAACTATTATATCAAGCTAAACTCTAGAGGAAAATATGAGAAGCTACAATATATAATAAGCTGAATGAAAAGGATTTATATGAAAAACTAAACTGGCAACACCTTTACTTTCCTCCATGGGGAGAGCTGAGAGTATTGCCATATCTTGAAGTAAATCAATATCAGTTGAATGTTGATACTCTCACTAAATATATATCGCTGAAACAGATTTTCTTGGGTGGATCGAGGGCTGTTTGCTCTGTATACATAATTCCAGTAAAATGTAGGATTGTTTTTTATAATGGGCCGATTGGAGCGAGAACAATTGTTTTCCATTCATATGTAAGATAAGGAAGTGAAATGTAACACAGAAATTCAACATAGGGATTGTTGTTACATATTCATATAGCCTAGAAAAGCCGGTGCATTTAATGAATTTGCTGGTTGTCTCACTGACTGAGCAACACAGTCTCACAGCAGCGTGTGGAATAGTCAGGACAATAGTTCAGCTCAATAAGTTTTTAATTTTGGGACAATTTCACAAACTGGACATGTTTGACATTTTAAGAATTGTCATGTCTTTTGTTTTGCCTTTCCGAAACTACAAAGACGAGAGAAACTTTCTTTTTTAAGATTGGATTGTTTACTCAAATGTCAGATGCGGTTGTTAGCATGTCCTGGTAACTGGATTGCTACCTACAGTAACAGCCAAGTGGCACAATATGTCAGAACAAAATACTAGTTTGAGCGTACATTAGATTCTCTTATGTATCACTAACTAGCTCTAAACTTTAAAACAGATGCAAACGAGTCAGCTGGAAACAAAAATTAGTAGGAAAATAGTTTGCAACCACAAATGGAGCTAACCTTAGCTTTGATCCAATTCAGCAGCCAATGAAATTGAAGGAGCACTTCCTTGTCATAAAGCAGGTAGCAATTACAAACAAATATAAAATGAATCTCTCTGAGAAAAGATTGTAGTCTAATATCCCTCCACAAGTGTGGATAGTTTGTTGAGCTATACATTTTGAAAAAAAGTTCATCCCAATTACAATATATTTGATTGTTCATTAGATATTGTCCTCGGGCAACATCCACTGTGTCCCTGTGGGACCTTACTGTACTTATTAGCATGCCAGAACAGGGGGATTTTGGAGAGATCCTATCTTCAGACACTTCAAATCTAATTTGAAGCTTGTGCACAGCAAAGTCTGCAAATAAATCATTAGCTGCATCTGAAACAATAGGATTCATTTCTATGTTTGACTGGAAGATGACAGGCAGGCTCTTGGTGCCAGAGAAGTAATAACAGTACCAGGAGGACTAGCAGTGGTTCTCAAATGGGGGTACGTGAAGGCACTCCAGGGGGTACGTGAGATTTTAAATGAGCATCCATTAAAAAAATCCTTTAAAAATAGTTATTGAATATTTATTTAATAACTATTTTTAAAGGATTTTTTAATGGATGCTCATTTAAAATCTAAATATATATATTTATATCTAAATATAAGTGTAAGTTCATAAACGGAATGGTATATATTCTATATTAAATCAGACACTGATGGCACAGCTCTGTGTATTACATATTCTTTTTAAGCAAAACTTTGCAGTGGTCAGGGGGTACTTGGCGGAAAAGAATATTTCACAAGAGGTAAATCACTGAAAAAAGGTTGAGAACCACTGGACTAGAGGTTGAAGAGCCGAGTCAAAGATCCTGAGCCAATGGTTACCGTGGGGATTGCTTGCACCTTTCTCCCATCAGGTATTGCAAAATAATATTAGCGATGAGGTCGGGTGAGTTGGAGGTTTTCAAAGCAGACCTGCAGACAAACAGGAAGCTGGCGTCCTGTTGGGATGATGCCAGCTTTCTTTCTCACAGAACAGATGCTGCCCAGTGCCAACTATTGTTTGTTTGTTCCCTTCTCCAAAGGCATTCTGTCTTGCATGATGCACACAGAATAAAAATGCTACTTGAGGATATGACTTGGGCAAAAAAAAACACATCCTCTTTCCAGGTTTAAGCCTTCAACTGCTTCCTTAATTTGCGACGAGCTATTTCTAAAACTTGGTGTATGCAAAATGACTTTCTCGAGAGCTTCTTTTATGATTTTCTGTATAAATCCATGGCTCAGTTTGAAAGTATCCCAGTGTCATTGTTACACACAGCTGGTTTGATCAATGTTTTATGACACAGAACTGTATAGTTGCGCTGACAAAATGTCAAGAAATGGGAGAGTTGAAATGCAACCTTCCTCTTCATTACCAGCATTATATAGCAAGTATCTGCCCTGTGGCAAAAAGAGCTTGTACTCATTTCTCAATTTATGACAAACGGAAGAGTATGACAAGATTACACTATGTATTACCATTGCTGATTTCATAGAAATATTATCTATACACATCAATGGGATGTACATAAATCGGGTCCACTATCAATCAGATCAACTTCTCTGTGAACTAATGTTTCAAAGCCCATCTCTGCATACATTAGAAAACAGCAAGCACGTTATGCATATCTGTACACACACAGGCTGCCATTTTAACATTGTGATTAACAATAACTTTAATCTGCATTCACAGAGTAAAGACAAAATAATGAGCAATAAATAAATCAAGTGATTATGATACAGTGAATAATCTGACCGTTGATGTGATTGTACTTACTGATTTGTTTACATGAGACGATTAAGAGTACACATTGAGGCACCTGCTATTCTATTATTAGTATTATTATTACATTTTAATAATGTATATAATAATTGTTATTAATTTATTTAATTACACTTGATATTAACCTTAAATGTCTCTATTATGTTCCTTTCACATTTTTTATCGGGTATCTATTTCTCCACAGATGCAGTTAATGTGTTTGTACGCTATCAAAATAGTGATGATAGCAAATAATTCATGATCTTAAATGTTGGATAGTGCTGTGTAAGATATTGGAATTATAGTGTGTAGTATTTAGTCTATTTTCAGGAGTACAAAGGACAGCTGGACATTTCTCACAAATTTTCTGGGGGATATTTATTAAATAAAGAAAATTGAGCACTTTCTTTGTTATATTTAATACAAAAATCCTAAGCGAGAAACACTGTGACTCTCTCCCACAAGAGAAACTACTGTCATTGGGTTTGTGGCTTTACTGTGTCTGGTTTCAGTATCCTCTTGATCGAGTCCTGTCCTGTCTGTTTCTGTATCATGTCCCAAATAATATGATGTGAAGGACCTTAATCACTGAGGCCAAAACAATAAATGAAACAGGACGGGGAAAACTGCAAACCTCTGATTCTCTGATCCTTCTGAATAAGAAGAAGTACTGATGAGAATACGTTCTCATTTTTTGACCTATAATTTCAAGACTCTGCATTCTTTTGTTTTTAAAGAAGAAAGAAAGACATTTACACTTTTATTGATCCCAGTGGGGAAATTCTATGAGATCAAACCGGGTACCTTGTGGTTACGGGACGACCACTCATCCCCATGAGCTACAAACCCCCAAGTATTGTGAAAAATAAATAAGTAAATATACATAGAGTATATTCAGTTGACTGTTTTTATTTTTTGTAAATGTATTCTTGAAAAGTTACTCCATGAAATAAGCGGTCATACGTGTTTATGATAAAGTGCAGCTAGAGGAAATGCTATTATTTGTCAAACAATTGATTCATTAGATCTCTTCGTCATTGAACCCCATCTCACCTGAACAATGAGTTAATAATAAAGGTATATGTGAGTCTATCAGCTCTAGCAAGAGTTTATAAGTCTGACCCGCAGAAGGAATTATGACCATTGTATATGACCGACTGGTCAAACAAATAAATACAGAAATATGAACAATGTTTTTCATGAAAAGCAGTAGCAGCTTTAAGACAGCTTTTTTTTACTTCTTAAACACACATGTCTTTGTTACCAAGGAACAGTGTTTCCATAGTGAATCTGAAACTACTGGTATTATATTATCGTAGGCTTATTTAATAGCAGTGGGGACAACAGGTATTGTATAGTGTTTGATCAATTAATTGATACAGTTGCAATATTCTATATGTCACACATTCCACCACACCGTAGATTGTTTTCCTCCCACCTGCCTGTTTACTAACTCTCCTGTCATTTCAGATCCCCCCACCTCACCTGTGCAGCACACCACCTCATTGGTCCCTCACTAAGCCCTCTACTCACACCTGTTCTCTGCCCCTTATCGCCATATCTAATCTGCCTGTTCTGAGCTGTGTGCCCCTTTTTGACCCTGTATTTCTGCCTGCCCCATTTTTGGACGTGTTTGCCTCGAGCACTGATCTCCCGGCTTTGACACCTGCCTGGAAACCAGTAAAATAATTATCCTCACAACTCTGTCTCGTGGTTGTGCTTTTGGGTTCAGTTCACAGTACTCGTAATCCTTACACTATATGAAGAAGAATATAGAGAACCGTAGAACCCCCCCTGACCAGAAGTGACACAAGAAGGTGGAGCTTCGTACGTTGAATAAGACTTATTTAGGCTGCCCCTGACAGTAACTTCAGCCTTATCCTTTAAATCTGTTTTAATGTGTTAAAAGTTACAGAGTGCCCTAGCATGAGCTTGCAGCCAGGGGATAACATGGATTGGGGCTATCCCTGGCAAACAGGCTCCCAGAGATCATCAGGCTAAACTAAGGCTTGACGTATCCTCCATCAACAGCAAAATTATTCACTTACACTTTTCTACTGTGGAAGCAAAAAAGTATTTACAGTTTACATGCTGGTCAAATGCACTAAAAAGAGATTTTAGGCACTTTGTTTTCCAGCTTTAAAAGACTGACATGCAGTCACTACTAACCGCCCACTGTTTACTGTGTCAGCAGCAACAAGATGGACAAGCAGTACGGACTATTGATAAAGCGGCAGAGTATATTTTTGTAACTACTAACTATAGTGCTTATAGTTAGGGCTGAATCAGGTTTGCCCTGGTCGAGCCCCTTGATATGCTGCTATAGGCTTATAGGCTGCTGGGGGATGTTTTAGGATACACTGAGCACCTATCTCCTCTTCTCTCTCTCCTTATGGATGAATTTACATCTCTCCATTGCACCTTATTAACTCTGCTTCCTCCCCGGAGTCGTTGTGACTTCACGTCTCATAGGGTCCATTGGACCTGGAGGTGTCTGATGCCTGGTGAGCCGGCCTCCCGCGTTGGCCCTGCTGATGCCCCGCCCCCCCTCCTCTCTACCTCCTTCTGTTTCATGGATTGGAGTTCCATTCAAACATTGTCATATTCATGTAATGTGTTTATGTAACTTTGTAAATGCTGTTCATTCTGTACACATGACATATATTGCTTCTGTCCATCTGGGGAGAGGGATCCTCCTCTGTTTCTCTCCTGAAGGTTTCTTCCCTTTTTTCCCTGTCAAAGGTTATTTTTGGGGAGTTTTTCCTGATCCGATGTGAGGTCCTGGGACAGGGATGTCGTATGTGTACAGATTGTAAAGCCCTCTGAGGCAAATTTGTAATTTGTGATATTGGGCTATACAAAATAAACTGAATTGAATTGAATTGAATTGTGTGTTAGAGATGCAGGCAGTCAGTTGTTCTGAGTCAGGTAGAAATGCAGAGGCTTAATGAGAGGATGCTTGCTAAGGAGCCTCTCCAGCCAACTGTGTCACATCACAGAGCAGCCAGGTAGTTATTAGAGGGACAGATGGTACTGCGGCTGATTGGTCTTTCTACTGACCTATTTGAGCATGTTTTTCCTCATCATGCCTCTCCTTAGAAGTATTGAGCAATGTAGGAAATAGAGAGGCTCAAATAAAGACAGAAATGCCAAGAACACTTCAGTTACTCACATCAGTGGCTTCAGACAACAGAGGGTCTCGGCAAGAGGCTGAGCCTCCTAACTTCCTTCGACAAGAATGCTACAATCTCTCCAGGGCTGTCTTCCAGAGTAGACATTGGTGCACACATGTCTCCCGACGACCTAAATGCAGATTTTGCATACAAAATTCAAAGACACACTGGGCAACCATCATGTGTATGGTTGCCCAGCAAGCACTTGTGCAGGGGCCAATACTGAGCAGGGTACTTTAAAGGCAGTGCTAGTACCTGTGTGAAAAAGTCTCATTGGCTTTGACATGTGTTTTTAAGAGAGGTTCTTCAGGTTGTCCTTGAAAGGATGCATACACCATATTGATGTGTTGTAGGCCTACTGAGTGTACCGACCTGAAAGGAAACCGAAACTGTCACTTTGCCATCTTAAAATGTTCTTTTGCACAAAAGTAATATGAAACTAAGACACAATATGCATTACATGTCAAATATAATAGAACATTTTATCAAAAAAGCAAAGATGATTTTACGCAGGTCTGTGCTACAAAAAGGGATTTGCTGAATGAAATATGCAATGCAGAGCCAAAGGGAAAGCTGTGTCACTAACGGAAAGGCTACAGATCCTTTTTATCTCCTTAACAACCTGATTTCAACAAGCAGAGAAAACGTCAAACAACCTTAAACAACCTTAAACCAGTAATCTGTTTTGATGATGCGTCTGATGTTCAGAAATTACATTTAAAGCCATAAATGTCATGATGCAGAACATCTATTACATTTCTTTTTGCAGCATTTGAGTACAGGATGAAACAGGATGCAGCAGCTACTGCAGGAATAATGAAGCCTATGGAGAAGAGATGAATTATGGCGGGTCACTTCTACGGTGACTGTCACTGCATATTTGACATCAAAAGACAGAGCAAAGGGTGAGGAGGAGCCTTTCTCTCTAAGCCATGATCTGAGTAAACCAGATGGTGAATACACTGAATGAAGGAATCTATAATTACACTGTCTCCAAAAAAGACAAAATAAACAACATCTTGTGAGGGGGAAAACAAGGTATTACAGAGCTAGACAAACAGCCAAAATAATGGTGTTTTCAATAGAAGGTACCTTGAAGTATCATATACGTTATGGATCTTTTAAGATATATTTTCAATTTTGGTGATTCTTTTTCAAATTCTACATGACTAATGACCTCACAGTTTAATTTCAAGTTAGACTTTGGCAAGATATAAGTCTGCCAAAGTAACATGCAGTACAACTTTAACAACTATGTGCAATTGCAACATCTTTAATAAATGACAATGTTTTATATCGGGTTAATACTTCAGGCAGTCCAATGTTCACAACAGGAAGGAAAAGGTTCAAAGCGGTTCTTTGTAGTGGGTGAAACAGAGGTTGATATTAAAGGTATTGTGAGTGAAACAAGCTCTTTGTACTAGATGGTGGTTTTAGAAGGTTCTGTTGATTTAAGGGCAGATTATAAGATAAACAACTGCATGATAAGAATAAAAGCGCAACATGGATCATAATGTTAACAGGGATAAAATAAGCGCAGCTTAAATGCTGTACTTTTCATGGTGTTTTGGTTTTGCAACGACAACAACAGTTGTCCCGGGAAGTGCTCCAGGGTGAAGACAATTTGTAACGGTACTATATACAGAATCCAGCAGCAAAAGTAAACTGCAGTCAGTGAGCCAGGGCCTGAAAAGGCCTGCTATGACGATATGCTTCACTGAATTTGCACAGAGCGCTGTTTACAGTTTATTCCAAGTATAATAACATTGAATGTGTTATGTTAGCTCAAGTGAGCTGCTATACTCACACATGACAAATGTGCACATTTGTTTATTACCTTAGAGTAAAATGGCTTCAATGTATTAAGCGTCTTCCTCTGAGTAGCTTGCAGTGTAGACCTCTACTCGCAAAGTGTACTTTAGCCTTAGTAATGAAGAGTATAGCATGTAGCTTCACTACAGTAGCTACAGTATTAAAGTAGCTTCCCATGGCTGCTGCTTATGTAGCATTTCATAAGGAAGTTTGACAAATAATGTCTCTCTACTGGGGAAAAATATCAGTAGACATTTTGAAGTGCGTTCCCTGCTCCCTGCTATCTTATGATGCCATTTGTCACATTGTCTGCCAGCCTCAAACATGCAGGCTTATGTTTTGATAGTTAGCGAAAGTATTGTCTTGGTTCTGCTTTTGTTTGTGTGTTTGGCAAAAATCAAAACAATTTAATGCCATTAAATGCTGGTTGTTTTGTCACATTGTTCTGATTTTGGGCTATGGTTCTCGGCTGGGTGCTAATTTCATCATGTGTGTTTCTGTTTATTTATTATTGCCATTGTTACTTTTAATTTCTTTAAGCTTATGCCTCTTGTTAATTATTGATTTGCAATATGATGTGAAGATGTGTTAATTTGGACTGCCTGGTATGTGGCCATATAATATTGCATGGTATATGGAACATGTTACAATAAATAGACATATGTGCCTCCAATATCTTACCACACATTGTGAAGACAAGAGGTGTAAAAGAAGATATCTGTCTATTAGGATAGCTCCCTAATTTATCTCTTTATAAATTATCTCAGTCATCTCAGCACCTAACATTTCAAAATGAAATTCTAGTCAGAGACACAGTATGTCAAGGTACAATATCGATTGTCTATAGCAATGGTTACGAGGTTAAGGAGCTTTCAAAGACACAAGCGTAACACATAGAAGAAGCAGCTGATACCATTTGGCCAATGCAAGCACAGCCTCAGGGCGCTGCCTGATCTAATGTAATGCTGGAGGCTAAATACATTATAAGTACAAGAACTCCTCCATTCAACCACTCTTGAGAAAGGTAGGTTATCTGTCCAGATGGCCGCTGAAACGCTGTGCTGCCTGTATCTTCCCAACTCCGATGGCAAAATGACCATGTGCTTTTCCACTGGGTATGAAATGGATGCCCTCATCAACCCTGGAGCTGGCAGTGATTTCTACAAACACAAGGCAACACGTAAACTCAAGCTGTCCAGTTGATACTCATCTGGTTCATAAATATATTGAAGGATCCAGTAACTTTAATGGAACAATAAAGTAAAATACTGAGGATGATGGGCGTTTATAACACAGAAGTTGCTTCAGTTTGAGCACATTTTTTAGGCAGTGAAGCAGCTGTGTAACATGTCCTCTTAATGTGAAATAACAGAATTAATGATAAACTCAACCAGTACTTCAGATACTGGTTGATGGTTGTAAATAATTGTATATGCTTATCACGGAGAATAGTAAAAGCAAAGTGTAATTTATTGACACCAAACATGTTCCTAATAAGGTTGTCATCTCCAGGTTAATTGGGGTCTTTAAATGTGTGGTTTATGAAGCCAGGCATTGATGTATTGGTAGATTAAAAGCAGCTGTGGGATCTTCACGTGACAGGAAGTAATTAAGCTTCCACTATGCAAAGTGGCTCATTCTCGGCACATCATTAATGCACTTCAAAGATGTTCCTCTCGCTCCAAATGCATTGTCACAGTTAATGTAAATAGTCATGCATGACCCTCCTGTCACCGCAGCCTTTCCCTTCTGTGGTAACATCAGCATTAATGATGAATCATCATGCAGAGGAATCTGGCATTTTTGTCTCATTATTTGTCAGGATGCAGCTCCCCGTCAATCCCAAAGACACCTCTGTCTGAATCCTATTATCCCCCCTCCCTCTCCTTCAGAGTATGAAGAGGAACACCAAAACTTCTTCCAAAGCACTTCACCATGACTCAACTTGTTGACCGCAGTTCCACGTGTGCTACACTGCACTCAAAAATCCTTATGTCACACTTAACGCCCACACATGCACATGCCGTCCACACAAAATGTTCTTTTTTTATCATTTGCACCCACATGAACACAATCACACAGCATGCACAATGCAAGATTTTTCTTTTTTTGGGGATAAAACTGCTGTCTCTATGTATACAGCTCAAAAAGCATGTTCCGTTTGATTCACCAATCTTCCCTTTCCCTCACTCCCAAAGCTTAGCCATGAAATATGTATTCACATATGTTGGGAACCAGAGTCAATATTGCTAGCCTCGGGCTCGGGAACCTAGGCCAGCAGTAAACACGCGGTGTCAAAGAATAGAAGAGACAAGTGCACGGCAGGAAGATTTTTTCTTCTTCACAAATTATATTTTAGATATCAAACATATCTGGTATCTACTTATGGCTTTAGCTTCAGTCCCCGTTTTGTATAAACTGGCCTCTTGACAAACCTTTATTAACAAAAATAAAGCTCAATTAGGCTACTTAGACCCATTAAAACACATTCCTTCAAATATAAAAAAGATATATTACCACATATAATACTATAACCTAATGCATTTTCACTGTAGCCATGAAAAATAATAAATATATTTGTTTGTACTGTCTCAAAATAAACTGGCCTTACAGTAATATTCTTAGCAAAACTAATAACATGGCTTTTGTGCTACAAGCAATATAACATATATTGTTCTGGTTTCATTCTCTGAACATAAAAAACACATTGTCACACATTGAATTCAAGTACAACAAATACTTTCCCACTCATTTAATGGTGCTGTTTGTAATGCTTTACCCACAATGTGCATTTGCCATTTTATGTGTGAAATTACATTGCACTAGCGTTATTCTGTTTTGGCCATAAACCGCAAATATGTCCTTTCGGCGACAGATAATAACCCAAAAATATATTCTTGCATGACTGAAATGGCTTCATACATTTAAGTGCACAGTCATTTCACAAGTTTCTTGTTATTTATGGGTTAGCTTTGCCCACCTGCTGCTCCACACTATATACCAGTCCACTCGCATTAGCAAGTTAGCCTGCAGCCTTCTCTCTCCATTGACAGAAAGTTCTCACAAACATATCACTTCTATGGCAACACATGCAACCAATCTCACAAACTACATGTTCAATTCTCAAACTATAGCATGTACACTCAATGTAAGGCATATTTACCGACCTGTGTCAAAGAATAAAAGACACGCACACGTGGAGCTGCGCTATATTTCACATCAGGAAGATGTATTCTTCCTCGGTGTGCGCCTGTAGTACTATTCAATACCACCCGAGCGTAATGTGCCCTCTAGCAGCCTGGATTTGAAATAGCAGTGTAGTGACTTAATATGCAATGACATTTCCTGAGTGATTACATGTATTTCAATAAATAAAATGTATAATAGGGGTGTCTGTCTCTCTTGGATGGCATAATGAATATTGCCAGGCAGAAGATTCCACATGCACTGGTAGAAGAGGAAGATGTACTCTTATTAATAATTATTAATAAATTAATACATCTCTTCTTTACAAACAGATGGCAGTAGCCACCGAGACAAATTCTAGCCCTGCCCCAGAAATACATGTACTTCAAGCAGTTGGCTAAGTGTCCACACGGCTTCCCTGCAGAGATAAATAATGGACATCCAACATTCACGAGGACATGCTGACAAATTATATATTCACTGCCATAAACAGACATGTATTTGGATTTCTAGGCATGACTGAATTGCAGTAAGTCTCCTCCATCATGAAAAGAAGCAACATCATTTAAAGTAAAATCAATACTATCTTCATTCTCTGGGATGCAGCTAGAAAAGTGATTCATTTCCACATCATCAGATGAAAAGCTTTCACCATCTGAAGTGTTGTTCACGGCGATGTATTCAGTTCAATGGGCACAGCCTAAGATGATAAATCAAAAACACACACAGACACAAACACACGCACAAAGCACAAGCAGATAGGCCGCAGTGCGATCTTTACTGTATGTGCAATAACACATTGCCAATACTTTACATCCCCAAATGTCAGCTCTATCTTAAGAAATCTTTCAGAATTCTGAGCAAGGTTAAAATATCTTGGTCCGATCTATATCCATCAGAGTGAAGCAAGTCTAATACTTTTCAGAAGGGAGCTCCAGAGCTCATGCCAAGAGGAAGTATGCACCGCACAACAGCTTCCATTCATCAACACTTCAGGTTCATATAAAATGTGGTTTTATGTCAGGAATGAAAGACAATGCTGCTGGTTTGTGTCGTTTAAAGAAAGAGCAAATAACAGGCGCAACACTGCGTCCTCGTTTGCTGCATAGAGTCAAGACCCAGAATTTTAGCCATGTGAAAGGCGTATTTCATAATTAATTAATTCACTGTGACATACTTTCTACTCCTTTTCAAGAGACTGCATGGACACCTTCTGCTTCTCTGCATGGCTTTGTGTGGTTTGTCCAGTGGAATTGAAACATTCTCAGTACTTGAAAATACACATTGTCTTTATTTTTTATTTGGCAGCACATCCGGGCTTTTATACCCACAGGAACGGCTAACATGTTCTTCCACTCCTGAGCACAGATAATTAAAGATCCTTTGGAGACACGGTGCCTGGAATGTGGTGCATTATTAAGGGTATATTCAACTGATAATAATGAAAAGCTGCTGTGTGTCCTTTTCCAGAAATAATATCTGGCTACAAAATTGATGACTCTGCAAAGACTAACAAACAGACAGGACCAAATACAGAATGTTAAAATAATTACATGTCACTAATGAATCTTAAACCACGGTTTTAGACAACAAACATGTATTAGTTTGAAACATAGTGTTGCGTCCCTATAAAGTCTAATCTTAAGGGAAGAACATATGCCGGTGTAATCAGGTTCGGATGCAATTTTAATGTTAGAAGCACACAATTACAGATAAAACAACAGAGGCTGGCACATAAATAAAATGGCTGCGAATGGCACTCAGCAAACAAACAAAACAATATCCACTCTACTTACTTAAATTCACAACCACTCAGCTGGCAAAAAACAGATAACTAAAACAAATAAAAGCAGAACAAATACATGCTCATTAACCAAAAGAGCAACAACAACTGTTGATTAAAAAGAACACAAAACTAAATACAAGTTCCAAAACCACCAAACTGCATCTCAATCAACACCCTGTTATTATATATAAGACATTGAGCATTGTGTTTGCTAAATCAAGAGTGAGTGAGGCCAATCTTTAAGATACGCATTGCAATTTTTTACATTGGCCAAAACAGTATTTACCAGCCGTTGGAACGTAGCTGAAAGCCACCACAGTTTATTGGAGGAGGTTTTACATTATTTAGCCATATTTGTTGCCAAAGCAAATAATGTATGTGAATTATCACTCCAAAATAAAATACAATTTAAAAATATGAGGAAAACATAATACAATGAATAAAATCTTGAGAATATGCCTCCTAACTGCCACTACTACTGTGAGAGGAAAAATATTATCTCAAACTAGCAGTTGTTACATGTTGTTATATGTTGTCACAATCACAGAGGGAGAATCTAACAATCCTCTGAGACCAGAGAAAACAGCAGGTTTCTATACCTGCTATCGTTCCTGTTTATGTTTATTTGGATTCTGTGCTGTGTAAAAGGAAGTGCAGCTGCGTCTCCAGACCTCCTTGAGTCAAATTAGTTTTCCTGACCAGCTGCCTCGTTCTGTCTCCACATTCAGGTTTTGCCTTCTCAATTCAGGGCCAGTAACAACTAGAGACATTCTTGCTATGGGATCACACCAGCAGCAATGCCAAATTGGGCCAGCGACGTAAAGTGGGAGTTGCAACGGCCCCGTCCCCACTTTGTACCACCGTACCGCCTTTCTTTTGATGTCCCCTACACACCTGTAATGTTTAGTGAATGTGTCTGACAGAAAAAACAACTGGCAAAGTATACAAAAATGTTCATCTGTGGTAGTTTCCGCTACAATAGAGTCACGAGGTGAATTCCAGGGTCGAACAGCTGAGAGAGAGTGTTGCTGGTATTGTTTGTAACTTATTGATGTTTGTATTGTGACTACCTATTGTGAGTACTTTGCCTGTTTTTTTCTGCCGCTAGTGAACAGCGTCGACAACACCAACACATGATTGACAATATGTTACCCGTAGGTTTGTAAAGACTCCTAATTTAATCAAAAGGAGGCAAATTGGATGAAAAGTCAATAAATAATAAATCGAAACATATGCCATTCAGCCAAGGCTCCCGGTGTCACTTGCAACTTTAGGCTGTTGATAGTTTGGTTTCACGTTGCAAATTTGGTCTTCAAACACACACACTTGAGTAGACAATATCTGTTTGTTTTTTTCATAATTTAGCACCTCTTGCATACAAAACTGTAAATAAAATAAAATCCTTGAACTCCGATGCTCTACCTTCCCAACAACTGGATAGGAGTGTTTCATGTGTCTGTTTGTAGCAATAGCTCTGGGAACAACCCTTCAGTAAAGAACAATAGTATATTGTTTTATGGCAGGTTTTATATAGGAAAGGCCAATGTCCTCAACATTAAGAGGTCTCCCACAATGCCCCCCAGCCACTCTCTCCCTCAGGTCTGCTTGTGTTTGATCATCAGTGCCAACAGGAACATCCTTTCTGCTGATCTAGGTGGACCTCTCCACACAAGGAGAGCTCAGTAACAGACTTCTACATTACATCTGCCCATTACACAGAGCTGCTGTGCATGACTGAAACTATAAAGTCCATCTCCTCCACCTGCTGGGAACACCAATTTGGGAGACCATAATCTTTTGCGGCATTTCTTTTACCTTTATTTACTGGAATGATGGGAGAGAGAAAGGGATGCCATGCAACAAAGAATCCCTGGCATTGTGATTACATGGTAAAGGAATGGTTCGACATTTTGGGGGATTACTTTTTAGATTTCTTGGTGAGAATTTAATGAGCAAACTATGCACAATACTGTCTCTGCTGTTATATTCCTCACAATACTGCTCCCGGACAAGCAATATAAATCTTACTCTTTGATATTTATATATTTAAAATAAACCAGATATATGTTAAGTAGTGAGCTTTACAGGTGCTGGTTGGGTGGTTTTGTCATCCTTGGATAGAGCTCGGCTAGATGCTTTCCCCAGTTTCCAATATTTATGCTAAGCTATGTTAACTAGCTGCTAGTTCCAGCTTCATGTTTAGATATAGATATGAGAACGGTCTTCTCGTCTAACTCTTGGCAAAAAAGCATATAAGCCTATTTTCCATACATTTACAATGTATGAAACAGTACCAATAGCACATCTTATCACATCACTGCACATGTGAACTTTCACTGAGAGGTTTACATTACAAATTGTCGTAAAACTGAATTCCCCCAAAAAGTTGGAGGTTTATGGTGTTAGACGCCAAAAGCAATCACTTAATGGCAGATGGAGCTTTTAAAAGCAATGTCTTTTCATCTAGCAGAAATTAGTTTTAGTCAGACAAAGGCATGCACATCAATTAATTTCACGATTTGATCTATATTTTCCTGACATAAGTTATGATCATACGACTGAGCATTCATCATTTCTTTATATATATTATTCTATATTCAGAATAGTTACTGTCTGTAATTATGTCCAGTTTTAATGTAATTCAGTGATGAGGCAAATTGGAATGTAAGAGGCTTCAGAGAGCATTTGACGCAATATTAATATGTAAGTAGATCATATGTGGCGTTGAAAATGTTAAATATGGCTTTTAGCTCCCCTGTGCTTCAATTTGTGAAACATTGTTTTGTACTTTCCAACATCAAAACCAGAGTGATGGCTGACGCATTCGCTAAAAGGCGGTTCCCTCAGTTGTATTTTTTATTTTATTCATTTATTTTGCAGGGACAATGCACACTAATCAACAGTAGGACTGTAAGTGAGCCAGAGTTAGCCAGCTAATTTCCATCTGCTGTCCCTGGCCAGATGTTTGTTAGGCAGCCTAAAATAACAAAATCTCAAAATAAAATGGAAATAAAATTCATAGACAAACTGACAACAACATATATACAAAACCAATACACAGCAAAAAGAAAGGGTACAACAATAGACCAGAGACATAACGGGCTGCAGCATGCATCAGGCAGAACAAACCCAGCTCCAATACAACATACACATAAAAAACAACTGCACATATTGGCGAAACAAGCATCAGGACAGAGAGCATATCAATGATTGCACACCTGATTGACAACAAGCCATTCCTTCAGGTTATGCTTGAATGTTTTGTACGTGTTTTGTGAACGTATGTATTGTGGCAGAGCATTCTGATGATATTAATATATCCCTCCTTTAATCTCACATTATATTTTGTTCCAACATGGAAGTTGGAAGATCAGAGTAGAAAAGGCAAAGACAAAAGAGAAGTCCATGTTTTGTGTGTATGTTTGTTCACTTTTCTTCAAGGCCAAACCGCAATTACGACAAAAGCAGACTAAAAACAAATCTGTGAGCAAGAATGTGCCCTGAACACACTGCTGTGCTATCGCTGTATCGTTCAGCTGTGTTTACCTCGCTTCTCTTCTTCAAATAACAACTCACATTGAGTGAATTATATTTATATATATCCTCAAATCACCAGCTCATACCAGAAAACATTACTATCCAAAGTCAGTGGGGGTCCATCCAAACTGCACAGTACGGCTTCAAGAGTAAGGCCAGTGGCAAATGGAGCTATTGCACTTTGTTCACCACTAGCTTCTAAAAATAAACTACAGTCAAACCTAAAAGGTACTTTCCAAAGGCTGCCGAACTGGTGCTTTAATGTGGACTCTTAATTCTAAGATATGTGACGACCCTCCCACTCTGCTGGCTGTGTTCCTGCTAGGACATTCACCTGCTGATTGGAGCCCATCTGATTGGAGCCTCCAAGAAGGCATTAAAGACAGCACTTCTGGGAGTGTCTCTCTTTCTCGGCCTGCTGCACCAGCCTCATTCTTGGTTTACTAATGGAAGTTGTGGAGCTTTGATTAAACTGTTTTTAGATCAAATATCTGTGTGTGTCCTCCCTTTTTGTTGCCAACCTTGAGCATAGTGGTAACAGACTTGAGAAAGATGAAGGCTTAGTTATTTTTTTATTTTAAACAGAATTGTATGGCTTCATTGTAAACGTCACTTTATTGTAGGGGTTGTTCATTACATGTACGAACACATCTTTACCAATGAATTTTCAGTGTGCAAAACATCTGGTGACAATGCGCTGGTCGCCCCACCAATTGCTCCAGGGATATGCTGAAGTCTTACACTTAATAAGTATTGCAATATAGCCTACAATATTTCATGGATACAAAGTAAGAAAATCCACTAGGCTTTACACGTCTTGCACACACATCACCAAGGCTAATGTTGGTAACAATAAGGCATTTTACAACCACGCAACAACTATGACCTGCAACAAAACCCACACAGCACACTCGCCTCTCTCTCTCGAACCCAACACCCACACACACACTCGAAGCCGACAGACACACAATTGTGCATCGCTGTACAACATTTTACCAACTGCACGGCAGGTCTTTCACAATTCAGTAACAGCATACTGAGTTTGTTTTTTTCAACCGAGTGTAACCATGATGTTGAAGCAGGAAAAAAAAAAAACACTGCTTTTCAGGTTTACTACACAACACATCATTTGCATCGCTGATCATTTGCAACAGCGTCATAGAAGAAAGCCTCACCAGAAACCTCCTGGTATTCAATGGCTACGTAAGAGGGATCACCACAACCAGATTATTCTGTTTTCACATTGATGTTTTGCAATTTGAATGGTTAATACTGCTATGCATGGTGAGCTTTTAAAAGAAATTGCAAGTGATAAATATTTAACCGAAGACCCCCCCAATATTTTGCTGTTGAGGCTTTCAGGGGGTCGCAAGTGTCAATCTTCTGACCACCACTGTCACTGACTGAATCCGTAACTAAGCTTTGGAGCTCCCTTGTTAAAAGTGTTACCAGGCTGCTGAGCTATTTACATTATACAGTATATGATAGATGTTAGTGAGACACAAACGTCCCCCAACAACAAGATATTCTGTTAAAGGACCAATATGTTTATTTTAACGTCTCACTGCTACCTGAGGTTTTCTCTGCATGTAACACACTTAAAATAGAGAGATGTATGTTGTGTTTGTGTTCATTTCAATTTTTGTTATTGTTCTCTACCATTTAGTACATTTCAACATTGATAACACTGAAGGGTTACTAAGATTGTTCAATCTCAATTAGTACGTTTGAGAAAGTGAAAGAGAAATCACGTAATGTGAAACAGTATTTGTGACATTTTACAGCTTATTTATTGAAAAGGACAGCATCCGATCCATGATAGGTCAGTAGTTGCAGCCCTATAGGAAACATACTCAATGAGCATGAGAAAGTTGACATCCTTGTGAGCAAAAGCCTTTCATGCTGAGGCCAGTACAAACACAACAAAATCCTTTATCTACTTAGTGCTGAAACTTTGCCCTTCTACAAAGCAATTTCAGAGGGAAACGTGGAGCTGCAGGCACTCTTTTGGAATACAAAGGACGACACTGCAGAAAGGATTCATGTCTTTGAGCACTTGGACCCAGAATAATTAACCTTTATCTTTCAACCTGTCCCCGCCAGACATTACAAGTGACACTGACAAGAAATTATGGTATGAAACAACAAGGAAGAAAGTTCATTTTGACAAGATAGTTAATCCGGTAGGATGTTAATATACCATATGATAAGAGACAGCACAGCACCATGCTGCTAAAACAAGTAGTCATACATAAGTAAATCCACCATAAATAAGTTGGTTTCATTGTCTCATTTTGTAGCCACACATTTCTGGACTGCTTATAACACCGTTTAAAAAGTGTATTTTATTAGTGCACTTATTTCTTTTCCTTATTTCTATCTATTATTTTTAGTCTGGCTAAAGATGAAGCACAGATCACTGCTTTTCCTTCCCTGGACCTCGATTGTTTGAAAGCTTGTCACAATATGACTCCATAACCTCTGGAACAAGCGAGGGCATGCTAAAGAGGACGCTGTAGAAGGTGAATGCAGTTTTCATTTCATCACATTATTCTCAGAGTTGGGCTCATTACAGGCAAGTGACATCCTCAAAGTGGTCTCTTGGTTAGACCTACTAATGTAATCTACACAACTATTCCATGGTTGTTATTATATTCAAAATATATATAACAATTTATCCAATGAAATTTATGTTAAAAGACACGACAGACACATCCAGTACCCGGCTGGCCCTGGATTTCAAAGTAGCCTGGTTGATACAGAGTGCTGTGATTTAAGTGTCCAGCATCTCCGATATATATCTCATTTTACCAGTCACAGAAATAGACCACTTGCATGATACACTAAGATTGACCTCCCTGTGCAGAAGCATCTACATCATTACTGTGCACCGTAAGACATTTCCCATTTACTGACAATCAATTTTCAATCAAACCTTTCACTGCATTACGGTGCTCGGAAGTGGCCATAGAGAAGAAAAAAAAGTATATTGAGGCCACAATTTACAATTTTATTTGCACGCACCAGATATTATATTATTATTTTATTTTCCTCCGTTTAATTAAATCGTTCCCACGTTTTGATTAATTTGTGCACACAAGTTAGTAATTTGTAGCCTCTATTAAATGAAAACGTTTCCACGTTGTGCACACTATTGTGGTGTTTTAGCACAGAGCCAGCACAGTGCAGGCGCTGCAGTCTCTGACTGGAGTGATGTTTTACATCAAACGTGATGTTTTGATTGCTTCAACTAAGAGAATTATACAAACTCACCATACGCACAGTTGTGAAAAGAAAGTTCATTTGTATTCTAATGTGGACTTCATGTGCAATGAAAAGCACTCTCCTTTAGGGGCTTCCTGCACTCAGAGTTGAAATACATTGACCTGGTAACCGCTATGGCTGCTACTAAAGGATAGCTGGTGATTTAGTGTGCGATGCTGAACCAAACAAACATCACCGTTTCTCTTCCACCCATACTTTAAGATTCCACTGGGACCAGCTCAGATTAATATCCCTGGCACAGGATCAAAAAGAATACTGAATATTTTTCCAATTAAACCAGCTAACTGGAATATTGCTTCTTGAATTGTCTACACCTCAGAGACCACAGTGGACAGGCACATCATTTCTAAAATTCCAATTCCAACTCAAACTTAATTGAACCGGTTGAACTCGAGTAGTAAACTCTAGAACTAAAAAGCATCCTGCATGTAAGTTAGTTGAAATGTGCACTCAGCACCGATTGGTCCAATCCATGTTAAGGTTAGAAAAAAAAGACTGAAAACCGAGAGAAACAGCTAGTCTAGCTAGGTCAAAGTTGTCTTTCAATATCTCAAAAATTAACATATTGCTGGAGGTACATCTTGTCTCTTAAAAACAGGAAGTGGGGGGAGGCACATTACATACATTCATCTATGTGTTCAGTTGTTGAGGTCAGTTTAGTCTGTTCAGTTTTAGTCAGTTTATGTTAGGTTGTTATTATCATTATCATCTCCACCAGGACATTATGTATTCGGTCATGTATGTGCGTCTGTCCATGGTGTAACTCGCATACTGCTGGACCCACCGGCCCAATATACGTTGTTCTCATTTATGACTCAATGTTCAATTATTATATGATTGACATACCTTTACTTTTAACGCTTATAAAACGCTGTGATACATACTGTCAAATAGCTTTTAACATAATTCCCCCCAATTGGCCTGAGACTTATTCATGCCCTTTTTACATTTTAATTTGCTGAATATGTACATTACTAATTCTTTCATCCGTCAAAGTTATTTTCTGCTGCCTGCAAGAAATGACTAGCCTGTCGAAATGTCTTTTTACTTAGGACCCCAGGTTGGTCAAGCAATCACGCCCCCCGATAGCTTTGAATATCCTGTTTACAAAACATATTTTATTTTGGATATAGGTCCTTTAAGCTAGAAAAAGCCTCACTTTCCCTCTGCCTCATATTCTTCTACCCATTTAACCCAAATAGCCCAATTCTGCTTTCAATCGCCTTCTGAAGGTATTTCATCTTGTGACGATGCTACAACAAACGGGCTGATGACACCATGTGCATTTATCTTCCTCAATCAAATGCCATCATCATCTCACCTCAAAATCTTGTTTGGCGCTTCAGTGTTTCTTTATCAAATTAAATGGTCCAATTTAGTTCCTTTTACTGCCTAGCTTCAACAAACGAAAGGGAGGACATATCCTTTTTCTCAGACACATGATATTACCATTCTGTATCCCCCCCCGAACAAATCAATAGCACTACTGGTTTCAGTTGATTTCAATCCCGTCTTCTCATTAAGCACGTCTAACAGGAGAGCTCTCGCAACAGATCACTAAACAGATGTTGCCTTGCAAGTTGCGGAGTCGACATATTCTCTCCTCTAAAGGAAGAGAATACCTCCCAAATTGCAAAAATATGCTGTTGAAGAAAATCTGAAGGTGTCGTAATATTGCTAAAAGGAAAAAGAAGAAAAAAAAAACATTAAATAGAAATATTAAGGTGATAAAGTGAACAACTTTTTATGAAGGAAAAGCAAAATAAATGCAAAAATTAACTTCCCTAGAGTTGTTCACAGGCACGCCAGAATAACAAGTACAAAAGTGCTGCAGGAATGCATTGGGGAATGATCGAATAGTTGGGTTTCCTCGATTCCTTTGGCTAAAATGTTTCTATTTAACTCAAGTTTCAACTAAAAGCTCTTTTTCAAGCAGCTACTGCACTGACAGCTTAAAGTGCTTTAGGATATATAGATGCAGGACAACAAAACACAAGTTAGAATTGCTTAAAGCACATCATACTGTATGTTTCAGGACTGAAGTACTTGTCATGCTACTGAGCTGTGCCTCACACATTCTCTGCAGTCACCGAAGAGGCTCCACTCCAGTAATTGGCTGGGGATTTTGAGGAATATCAATTCCAGGCAGGCTGTGCACTGCTTTGTGCAAGGTGCTGGTGCAGTGTCACCTTTGCATGCTGTCCTGATGCTCTGTGCCCCAGAGAGAGAGAGAGAGAGAGAGAGAGAGAGAGAGAGAGAGAGAGAGAGGTCTTTGCTCTGGTCACAGTGCAGGGCTTAAAGACTGAAACACACAGGACACTGCCACAAAGTAAACACATCCACTTTTTACAAGCATCCGAAAATTCATATACATTTACATATTCTCTCTCTGACTCTCGCTCTACTCGGGCGGATTGTGTTGTTTTGATATGTTGGCCCTAGATGACACAGCTTTAAATATGGATATAGAAAGACACAAGCTTACTCTCTTTTGTAATGCAAATGGGAGTTTTTAAGACACATGCTCTCTACTTGAGGCCAACTCAACAATTTGTCAACTCAAATTAACTATGTTGTTGTTGATATTAGTATGTCTTCTTTATGCATGACATCCTGATACATTTTGTCTTTTGTCCTGCATTCATTGTGCACAGTAACTAAAAAACTGATCTGCACCTGCTTTACAATGCGCACATACAGCACCTGTGATTTTCACATTTTAGCACTTTTAACACTTTTTGTCTTCACAGATGGTTTCACATTTGTCTTAACGCTGCAAGAATACAGAAAGGTAAAACATTATATTATCTTCATGCCCAGCATCTTGAGGGAGGAGAGACATAACTATCTGAAGGGAATAACTGTAATATTTAATGTCCCAAAGGTCGGCCTTCAAAAGGAATTCCTGTGATACAAAGTGGTTATATCTACAGTAGGAATATGAATAATTAACCTTTAAAACGTTAACTGACAATATTTTTATTGATGAAAGCTATCAGTTAAACAGTTTAGAAATATCAAAAGACAATGCAAGAAGCAGAGCAGGGCTACTCTTCATTTACAAACTGTTTTCCATACGTCAAATAACATTTCTAGTCAAATAAACACTTTTATACATGTTTGAACTCCAGTGTCCAACGTTAAGCCCCACATTCTGTTCAAAGGTGTCGGATTTAATTATATAAATACATTTTAAAAAATGGTGCTTTCTTTGCTTTTGTTTTTTGGCAATAGCACAAACCTGTGACAACAGGAAAAGGCAATATAGAGTAGTTATATTAAATTCCCATGAATAAATGAGACCTGACATTCAGTTCAGTTAAAACTCTGTTGAATGAATTATTTGTCCAAAAGAATGTGGCACTAAATAGAAAAAAAAAACTTATCATTTTTTATATGGGTACAAATTCTGATTTGTGAAATAAAATTTAAAAAAAAAACATCCAGTGAAATCAGGATGTGCAGGGATGATGTAATGAGTAAAACTGTTTGCTGATACTAGTTTACCTTATTGCATATTCAGCTGAATACTGCTGGATAGTGTACAGTATTGGGATTTCAGTGGGAGGTCAAAGTTCAAATGAGGAGACCCTGAGAGCTCCAGAGGGAATAGTCTCTGGCAAAGAGATCTGACTTTGAAAAATCACATACTGCATCAGATTAAATTGTGCCTTTATCTAACAGAAGCCTTCTATAATTATAAGTATAAGATCATTCATAAACATTCACTTTACTGAACTGCAATTATGAACACAGACAAACTATTTCGATGTGCTGTCAACATTAAGATTAAATAGTGTAGAACATGAATCTCTTAATATCACAGGTATACTATACATATTTACAGTGCAGCTATGTATAGTATATTTCCGTTCTAGATGGCAGTTTTTACCTTCAAAGGTCATTTCGGAGTGTTAATGTGTAGATAGAGAACGATGTTTCTATTTCAGCTTTGATTTCTTTGTTGTCCCATTTTTCCACAGGAGAGATATTTGTTACCTCAGAATGTACAACTGGGTTTTTGAGGCATTCAGAATTGTAGAAGCGTGAGGAAAATAAATCAGATTTGGGCTGAGATCAAAGACTGTTACTGACTATGAAGTTGTTCAGCTGACTGAGACAGACTGTCAGTCAGAAAGCATTATGTTAAAGGATTACAACACAGCTCTGTTGTGGTACAGAGTATCTGACTGTACCAGCTCTACTGGAAACAGCCATAAGCAAATATACTGTATGTGTCAAACATAGCAGCAGTTGCAGAGTGGAAAATAATAAATATTGACTACGCGTTTTTTTATTTTTACAGTAGTAGTGGTATTACAATTTGTATTTGTATTGTCACGTTATTATTATATTACTATAAGGCATTAACCAACAATGTGATTTCATTAATTAAACAGAAATCTAATAGCACTTTGACTCAAAATAAAAAGAATATACTACCACTGCTAATACTAACCATAGATTTAGATGATTCAGTCTGTCTACACTGTATTTTAGAGACAAAACAACACTTGTTTATTACAAAAAAGTAAGAAGAATACTACAAAATATCATCTATCTCTGTCACAACAAGTGACATTAATAAATGCTGCGTTGCTCTTCCTGCAGAAAAGACTATGCTTACGTATCTGCTTCAATTAAAATCATCAGCAACTAGATGCCGGCGGGGCCGTTGTTAAAAGCTGCTTTGTCATTTGTGGGTCATGTTTCCTGCAGAACTTGTCCAGGGCCCTTTTTGTCACAGCAATAAAATGGTTTGGTCTGCTGGTCACCGGGGAAATCAAGTCAAACTACAACAAGCTGCAGTTCACACTCATTCCTCTAATAAGGTAGGGAATTGTTACTCAATGTCACTGAATACTGAATGCATGAATGTGGGTAGAATACATATGAAGCCAGTTCAAACGGTGTCTTATTGAAAATACTTATTGTATCTATTCAAAATGTAAACGTGTTTTGATGCTGCAAAAAATGTCAGTGGGTTTTATTTTGCATCTTATGCGCTCTATTTTCAGCTTACTTCATACTTGATTTCATGAATTTGATGTATTCTATAGAGTGAGCTTAATACTGGTTTGCAGGTTATGTATAACTTAGTTGTGTTAAGTTAAATGTTGACGTCAGTGGCAGATAATAAGAGTGTGATATAAAAAAAGAAGAAGCTTATTTTGGTGTATTTAAGACCAGTCGCGAGTCTGTCTGTCAGGAAAAGTTACTTGTTTGTATATGGCCTCAAGAGACTAGTAGTGATTATTGATGTATATGTGTGTGCTGCAAATATGGGTACTGATTTTATTATTATTATCATTATTCAGTGGGGTTATTATTATTCATGTTTTCATAATCATAATAATAATTACTATTATTACAAGGTAGAATAAAGCAAAGGCCATAATACCAAATGAAATCAGCAGGTATACAAACTCACATTTGACATTGTGATCTCTTAAATAGTTCTCACTGCATTCTCATGAGTGAGAAGAGTCTAATTATTAATAAGAAAAAAAAACAGCTGGAGGCTGTCGTTAAAGATTTAATACGAAAAGTAATTACAGTATGTGTGTAGGAGGATCAGACTGATTTAAACTGGCAGCATATTTGGATGCACAAAAGACTGTATAGCGGGTAAATGCTATACATACACATAATACAGGAAATACAATTGTTGCAGGTTGGGAAAGGACCTTGAAAACATTTTTGTTTTGTATTTGCAGCTCGGGTTCATTTCAATGCATTCTCACATTTCAGCAAGATGATGCTTTGGTGAAAGTGGCATTGCTATAACGACCTCATTTCTAGCGTAAATATCAACCAAGTATTGGATATGTCATACAGTATGCCATAATTGAACAATTAAAGGTCTCAAAACACAATTTAATAAACCTTTGAAAAGGTAATTCATTTTACTGGACGGATCGGCAGAAACTAAGTCATCAGAAACTAAGTGTTTTATTACTGGAAAGCCTATATTTAAGTGTGTCATATAGTGGAAGGAGGCTGCAATTGCCTGGGCTTCTTCAAGAGACCGAAAAGGCAGTTGCACAGTTTTAATGCCAACTCATAATTTGGCAAGTGGACTAATCATCACTTCTGAACCATTTGGGGTATTTTCCCAAGAGGAAAAGCTCTTAATGTGCTCTGCACTGTAAGAGTGAGCAGCTTGTAGTACACAATGTTCAAAGATTTTATTCTGCAACCCAAAAACTGGACAAATACTGTATATTTGTTTGACTTTTATTTAGGTTCAGGAGCAGGCCTCACCTGTCAAGCCTGTTTATACCCTCCTCTCTTGCCTAAGCCTTTGTTGCACCTTCCAACTTCATCCATCCCTATGGTAGTAATCTGGATATTTGGATTGTTGGTCTGAACAAAAATGTAATTCAAAATGTCAATCATAACATTCTGATGGAAAAAGCCCCACCTTCATATAAACCGGTGCATCTTATTGTATTAGGGTAGGGAATTAAAAGATACTGGACCATTGGAACCCGGGCAATGCTGCAAAATGGAAATACAAAAAGTCATACTAGAGCAAATTGTCAAAACTCCACGCCTTCATCACCTCTCGACTGGACTACTGCAACAGCATCCTGTACGGCACATCCACCAAGATCCATCAACAAACTACAACACATCCATAATTCAGCTGCCCGTCTCCTCTCCCACTCCCGCACCACAGATCACATCACCACAGTCCTTCAAAAGCTCCACTGGCTCCTCATACAGCAAAGAATCCAGTTCAAGATTCTCCTCTTCACATACAAAGACCTTCACAAGAGCCCCTTCATACCTTTCTGACCCTCTGCACCGACACGCTCCCACCCGCAGCCTCAGGTGTGCCGACGCCAGCCTCCTTACCCCCCCTACTCTGTCCAAGCATCAGACCTGGGGGGACAGAACGTTCTCCATTGCTGCCCCCTCCCTCTGGACCACTCTCCTCAGCACCTCAGACATTCTCCGTCACTCGCCACTTTCAAAACAGCACTTAAAAACTAATTTATTTAAATCTGCTTTTAACCTGTGATGCTAGTTAACTATGTTTTGTTTCTTACTGTTATGTAATCTCTCTTGTGTACATTGTCTATTGTTTGTTTTTACCATGTAAAGTGCCTTGAGTACCTTTTAAAGCGCTCTACAAATACAATATATTATTATTATTATTATTATTATTATAACATAATCAACATGCAACTTCTGAGGACTGCACAGCAGCTTTATGAACTATATACCTTCTGGTCTACAACAGCTTCCGTGTCACATGTTTGATGAACAGCTACAGGCTCTGTACAATCACAAGTATCTTCAGTTATTTTTGTCTGATTAAACATTTTATGAGGACTATGGGTATGTATGCTGTACAGGCTTTAATTGACATCGCTCTCACTCTGTATTGCACAAGTTAGAATTGTAATTTACAAGGTCTTTTTTTCTTCTTAATGGCAACCATGGGCTTCCATACTCTGCATTATGTGTGTGACTGTGAGGGTGGAGAGGAGAAAGTCTATCAGTTGTTGCCATACTTACTGGCATTTTGCCATTCAATAGGTCTGGAGGTGTTATACATTTGTAAGTAAAGAATGTGTCGGGCTGTGCTTTTAGAGAAGAGAAGGAGCTGCAAGAAGAAGAAAAAAGCTGTGCACATGTGAACCTATTATTAGCAAGGCAATGCCCAGGCGGTTTTGGAAAAGTGAATGTTGCACTAATGTGTGTCGTTGATACAATATCCATTAAAGACCTAAATGGACAGGAAGTATTGTGTTACATTATGACAATAATATAATAATGTTTCGCTTGCTGCTGTCATTAATTCAAAACAGAACCTACATACAAAATAAATTAACAAACACCTAAATAAGTTAAATTATTACTTAAATAAATGCTGATTATAAGCCCAGTGTAACAAGGGAAGCAACACTGGTTAAGCAAAGATGCACGGTACACTTAAACCAGGGATTACGGCTTCCGACTCACTAGACTAATTACACCTTGCAGAAATGTGATTAGTGAGAGCAGTCAAAGCATGCAGGATACAGACATGGGAGTTATAGTATTAGCACAAGCTCTCCAGCAAACTAAATAAATATAAAGATGCTTCTGGACACACAGGCAGTCTGGCACATAATGCTACTTACTGTACCAGCAGATAAACATGTAATGGAAACCATTGTGTGGTTAGAAGCGAAGGAGATTAGCGCTTGTTCCCGATATTGATCTAAAATGTCCAAGTAATGGCAGCAAGAAAAAAGAAAACACAGCTCCACCAGAGAGCTTGCATCACATGGTTTGCCATATACAGTAAATGGTCAAATAACTGGAAGAATGGCTGGAGTCAAATAGTGATAATGAAGCATAACAGATTTTTTATTTCCAATGTTTTAGTAGGCTAATATTGCAACCGAGTTTAAGAGTCTGACTCAGTGAGAATAATGTATTATTTATCTAAAATACATAATAATGAATGAATAAAAAATAATACATTTACAAGCTGGCAATTGAGGGAAGGACCGAAAGTAACCTTTCATTTAGTGATCAATGTCTCTAAATCGTATGTTATTATTCACCAGTTAAGCCAAATATAAGGGTCTATACCTTTTAAATTACTTTATCAATCTCCGGGGGGAATACATTTCTTTTCATTCTTTATTTTACACACATTCACACACACACACACACACACACACACACACACACACACACACACACACACACTAGGTGCAGAAATACACACATGCACAGTCAGGACCCACAGACATGCAGATGGAGAGATGTTAGAGTAAAACAACAGTGAGTTATCGTATTTAAAAAAAGGTACGACTCGAGCACTCTGCAAAAGAGGGATTAGGAAGAACAAAAAGACATTAAAATGAATAAAATACGCGTGTTTAAAGTTTGATGTGCTACCGTGTAACTTGACCAGCTGCACCTCCCATCGTCCTGAACAACCTACGCATTTCTAACCGCATGTGCAGAGGTAACAGCCCGTGTAGATAGGACGGAGAAAGGATGTGCTCAACGGGGATTGAGCATAAAGTAGCTGCATCCCTAAAGACCCAGACGGGGACAACCGCGCGACAGAGATCAAAGCCCCGCAATAACCGGGACGCTCGGAAACCAGCGACGAGCACAAGGAAATGAGGAAGGACAGATTATGATCTGCAGATCTGCAAACATTGCTTAAATTACGAACAAAGTAGAAGCATCGCGTTGCACTGCATTCCGCATGAAAAGAGAGGCTCAACCTGCATCGCGCACGCCATTAGAAGACATAAAGCATCGTTGATATGCCTACCTCGCTCAGTATCTCCATCCCACTCACACTTCTGGTCCTGATGATACGCTACTGCTTCACTCCAGCATCCTAAAGCGCTGTTATTCGACGAGGAAGGGGGAAAGGAAGCATGATGGTTAGTGCAACTGGGCTGACGTGTCACCTGACGAGACAGTTCTGACCAATCAGAGTGTAATCCGATAGATCCCTTACCAATCCGCTCAACGGGAGAAAGTGAGGGATGCACGCAGGCGGTGGCAGCAAGGTAGATCGACGCTGTGAGAGAATTCACCGTCAACTCCTGCAAACTGTTTCACACATTTAGCTCCTGTCCTGTCCAGCTGGAACATCTCGCACACACAGAATAGTTGAATTAGCCAAACAAGTCTGTTCTCATCATATATGTTATAGTGTGTTCTATCAAGTTAATATGAAGGATACCACTTTAAGGATAACATATAATTCTAAAAACATTCAAATGGGAAAGCATACAGTAGGCCTATATTGGCCCAATGGGTACGTGCAATAGTCAGTATGCTAAATCTAATTTGCATTTATGTCATAGCTATAGGCAAACTATAGACTGCACAATAACCTGTTTATCTGTCCCCACTTAAAATATTAGCTTATTCAGACCGTCAATTAACTTTTAATATACGTCTTCACATGTTAAGACACTTACCCTATGATATAAATTAAAAATATATCAATAGTCTTGCAGCTATCGGTGGGGCAACTCAGCAAACTGTATACTAAGCTTGTCCACATTGAGGAGCAGTAAGAGGATGAATGACCACATTTGGCGCTTATTGGCTGTAAAATTAAATAAGCATATCAGTATCCTCTGTCGCTTTATCCCACATGTTTGAGCTGTTCCTCATCTGCCTTTTTTTAATGCTCAATTTCAAAGCTTTCCCCACTTTGAAATGGTTTCCTGGTGTGCTGTAAGCACACCTGTGGTTCCAGCTCCAAAACCTCCTCCAGGGTGGGGACAAGGGGTCTGCTGACCTGCTCCTGTCTTCTTGCTTCAACCAGACACACACCCGACAAGCTCTGTGACAGTACTTCTTCTTTGATGACAGAGTAACAGACTTTCAAAGAGACAAATAAAACAATTTAATTCAATATTTTATTGCGCTTAGATCAGCAATTAAGTAAGTGAACCAGCCTGACATCACGACAGAATCAGGAATCTTCTTGTACAAAGCAAGGTTTAACTATAATCTAAAAAATAAAATTCTTCATTGCAAAATATTTGTTGTTCAAAATAGGATACAAATGTCCAAAACAAACATGATCATCACCAATTCACTTGTTTACATTATATACTTTCAATATTATAAATAAAATAATTCCAAGATGCTTTTCGTCTGCACACCAGGTGCTAAAAAAACGGCAAAAATGTTGATATGTTGAACAATCACATGTTGACAGAATAATACAACAGAGTCCACCAACTGAAACTATTTCCATTAAACGGTATACAGTAGCAAAAGAATGGAGTGAATTTTACAATAAACCAATTCATTTTAGAATAAGACAAAGGGGATGAAAAAGAAACAGAGATGAAATATATTGGAAAATGTGCAGTGGAAATACATTTTAGACATTCAGTTGATTTAAAAGGGACCAAACCTCTGACTAAATTTCACCAAGAAATGAAGATTGAAACCAACATCAACATAAATTGTATTCGACCCAGATCTTAAATTTGTTGTGATGCCGTTCTTATCCATATTGTGTTTAACTTGTATAACTACAAGGCAAATTACATTGTTATAGTGGTTAAATTAGATCTTGTTGTGTCAAATACTAAATGTTATGTCTGAATGCTCAAAGTCAGGAAAAATAAATGAAAAATGACGATGCAAGATAAGCCTATCTTCTCAAGGCACTCTGCTCCATGTCTATACCTTCCACACTTCCTTCATGTCTATCTCTTATCGGACTTACTATACCAGTTACAATCTATCTTTCCGTCTATGCTCCATTGACAAGTACATACGGTTTCCTTTCATATCCTTACTTTTCATTTTCCTTTTTAAATACCTTGACTACATGACCTTCAACTAAACACATCCTTGATTAAACCAACAGGACAGTTCTTTCGTAGCATCTTATTGAACAATTCTTTTGAGCATCTTCTATGGGTTTATTTAACTGTACTGTCAAGTTGATGGGGGATGATTTTATTTCAAAGGACACTTTTAGGAACAGCCTTTCTGTGTTGTTGTTGTGGTGATTTGGGAGTGATGTCAGAAGGGGGCCACTGTGGTTTAGTTAGCTGAATGTCATCTTCTATTTTAAAGGCTTTCTTCAGGGGATCGGCTTGAGGGGGCCAAACTACAGATATTTTGTTGCAGTGTGGTTTGCTTTCATTGTACATTTTTGTCAGATTGTTTTCACCGCTGTGTGTTTTGTCTACTGAACTTAGGATGCTCATGGAATATCTCCAGTCCAGTTTCTCATCTGAGGGGATAGGTCCACCACTTCCTGCGGGAGGATTCTTCCCAAGTCCATTATCATAGTTTCCTTTGGATTTGAGGTGTTGTTTGTAATGATGTAGACAGTAGAAGTGTCCATGGAGAGAGACGTAATTTCCTAAGCTACAAGAGAAAATGTTTTGCCTTTTACAATAAATAATGAATAAGAATAATACATTATACTGCCATTAAAACCCCAAGGTGTCTCTTAATTAATAGTGCAATGTTTAATTGTAGTGACCATTGATTTAAATGAATGCAATATTTACCTTAATTTATTTCCACAGTGTTCACAGCAGAAACAGGATTTATGGTACTTTTTTTTGTCCACTATCAGAGCATCCATCGGATAAGCTCTCCTCCGACATACTGTGCAGAGCTCCGACTTTGGAACTCGAACCTGTTTGAAAGAGATAAAATGCAAATTATTGGATTTTTCTTATGCCCCGCCCCCCCACCACTACCCGTTCCTCCCACGTGAAGAGCATTTCCATTTTTGCTCACAATGCAACAACTTTATTTAATTTTTCTATTATGGTTAATCTTGTTAGTACAAAGCAATAACATATACAACATATATATTCAAAAGTGTACCTCATATGGTTCATTCATTTGTTTAAACAAAACATTCCTAATGGTCATGAGAGTGAATGGTTCAGTGTATCATTCAGGATTTCATTGTATTAACTTGTCTACCTACTTACATGCATGCAGAGATTTTCATGCATCTCTCCACTGCACTTTAGCATTGTTTGTGAGCACAACAATTACGCTATCAGTGCAAGCCCTCAGCCAGCGTGTGCTGTAACATTACACTGTCTGCTGGCTTTATTCTGGTCGGCTAATGGACAGCTTCTTGAAAATGCTGCAGTGCTTATTGTGAACCCTTATTTTTAAATTGACATCATCCTTTTTATATGCACTGCACAAAACGTTTTACAAATTCATTAGATTAAAGGTGTGCGTGTATTTTTTCCAGAGCTTTCAGTTTAATGTCATGGTCTATCAGTGAATAGAGTTGGTTGAGTTGCTATCCCATGATAGGTGGTCATAAAGGGAGGAAGATCGTCTCTGCACAAGGTTTGTTGTTGCTCATGTCAGAGGCAGGGACCATACTTAAACAACTCCATTCACTGATGAGGACCATTAGATGTATTTAACAGCTTCAGAAAACATTGTCTACATTCTGTCAGGGAGGAACTTTCAAACAAATCTTAATGAAATTGTGTTCAGAGGACTGCTATTGGAAGGACTACCTTGACATTTGGGACAGACATTCATGGTCCTCAGAGGATGTCTTATAATCTCTTCAGTGAACCCTTCAATTTTCTTCTAGCACATTTGTCATAACATCCCCATCAGCCCCAGCTGTACTTTGTGGTTAGTCCCAATTAGTACAAGCATGCTAACACCTACACTAACAATAATTACCTGCTCAACATTAGCACGTAATTATTTCTATTGTGAGCATTTTAGCACTGCTGTGTCTAAGTTAAGCCTCACAGAGGTGCTAGCATGGCTGTAGCTTCTTAGACTTCTCGTTCTATAGAAAGCCTTCACAATTCATATGCGGTGATTATAAACACTGCTTTTGTAACACACTACAAACTGAATTAATTCAAATAAATCCCATCCATCCATAGTCCATGCCATTAATTAATGTTGCTTCATGCCGTGTAGGTATTTACCAGATGAGACAATCTTCGTCTGATGTGACATAACTTGTGATGTTGTCTCCTCAGAAATAGTGTAGCCAAGACTCTTAAAAACGGATTCACTCTCTGTCCATGTTTTCTGGAAATTACTCAGCAATTTATCAGTAGCATCGTCATCGTAGGTTTCCATTTGCTTTGCTGATGCAGCTTTTTTTCTAACGGCATCAGCGTAGGAAAAAGGAGCCCGTTGGGTTGACACACTCTCAGAGTGCTCAGAAACAGATGTCCTTATTCCGGTGACCTTGTGACCAAACTCATCAACATCTGAGAAATGTTCTGTGATTGATTTGGCTTCAGAAAAGGCTGATGGTTCTGCTGGCCCAATTTCTACCTCAGTTTTCTGAGGAGGGAGGGGGGTGCTCTGCCGTGAGCCGTTCTCTGTCTCAGGGGGGCTTTCCCGCTTTGATGTGTCTGCTATTGTTTCACTCAAGCTTGACACAGTCTCCTCCTGATCCGTTTTCTCCTCACTGAATGAGGAACTTTTCTCACCCAGTTCAAAAACATTTTTAATAGCCTGGATGTCAAAGGCTGGCATTTCCTGTTCCAGGATGTTTGCTTTCTCTTTGTCAAAATCTGAGCTTTTAGTGTCACTGTGAAGCCACTCTGTGAGTGGGGTAAGCTCTTTTTTGATAAAGAATTTCTCTTCTGGTGATTCAAATTTGTTCACAAGACCATACAGGTCCGCCCGGGGAAGCTCATCATTTTCTTTGTTCTTATTTTCTGCCTCTAAGTCCTCCATGTCTGGGCCCAGTCGTTCAGGGATAGCAATGGGCTCCTTTCGCACATAGGTCTTATGAATTTCAGCCTTTTGAGCTTCTTCAAAAAAAAATCTCTTTTCCTTGACAGATACACATGATGTCTCTGGAATATCTGAAGCGTCAATAAGATCTGGGTCATTTTGATAAAATGGCATGTGGGTCTTACTTTGTATTCCGCTTGCATTCAAACCGTCTAAAATATGAACTTGATCTTCTTCGACATGTGCAGAATTGACCTCAGCCCAGTGAGCCTCTCTAGATATTCTCTTTTTTGTCTTTCCTGTTGACATAGTCTCTGAAGCCCCCAAAAGCTGGGACTCGATTTTGATTTGTCGATGGAAAGAAGCAGGCGATTCCACAATCTCAGATTTCCTCTCTGAGAGTTGTTGGGGAAGTAGCGGTGGAGGGGTGATGCCACGGGAGAGCTTGGCTGTTGTGTCTTTGAGTCGAGCCAAATTTTCTGCTCTGTCAAAAGTCGGAGAGGGTGTGATTCTAGTGAGCCGTGATGTTGGGGTGTCACACCTGCGTGGCGGGGGTGTGGGAGGTGTGTGTGGCCTATGCAGCAGGGTAGGTGATGGCGTAACTCTGTGGGGTGAGTCAGTTCTTCGCGTCGATTCAATGGTGATAAACGTTGGCGAGGGCGAACGCATCTTCAGTAACGGAGAGGGAACCCGGAGGTCGACAGACTTGCAATTACTCACTTCTTCTTTCCGTCTTTCATGGGAGGTCTTCTTCTTTGTTTGGTTCTCAACTTTGGCAGAACCAATACTGATCTTGGATATTCTTGTTGTGGCCCCACCAGAACCAGATTTCTCAGATATTGGCTCACATTCATGCTTCTGGATTGTTTCTTCATCTTCTAGATGCATTAATTTAGCCTCTGCTAGTTTCCTTACACGTGAAATAATTTCTTCGCTTTGTTGAGCATTATTTTCCACCACAGATTCCTCCAGTTCGCACTCTCTTTCGAGACTCATCGGCCAATCTGGAACTGTATTAGGTAGAGTTTTCACACATTTAGAATCAGTCTTCTCTGAAAATCTTTGCATCTCTGTGATGTGAGAGATTAACACTTGGACCTCTCGCCTCTGAGATTCTTCTGTTGTCCCTGCTGTGGGCTTTACCCATTCATTTAGCTCCGACTTGCCTGCCACTGTAATTGGGATATCCAGACTTTCTTCTGGCGGATCCCCTACGCTCTGGTGAATAGCTGTCACTTTTTTCCTCTTTTGAGATCCCTTCACTTGCTTTTGAACTACTTTTTGTTGCTGGAAGTTCTGGTCGTCTTTGCTTTCTGTGGTATTCACTTCTCTGACGACGGGGAATTGAATCGGCTCTTCATTTGTACTTTTTTGAATTTGGGAAATTGCAATTGTTTCATGTGTATGGTGTGATTTTTCAGATGGCGCTGTATTGTTGTCTTTGATATCTGTCTTGGATTCTGTGGAAATCTCCTTACCGGGACCTGGCTGTGAAACCCCTTTAGACTTTTTTGACTTCTTTTTCTTTTTTGCGGGAGTTGGAGTTTCCTGTTGGCTGCCAGTAACAGCAGGTATGGAGGCAGCAGCAGGAGAGGAAGTAACTTTCTTAATCCCCTGTTTTAACTCTGTCTCTACTTCTTTAGGTTCACTGATCACTTTCATCTCAGCAGCTTCCTTCACAGTCACCTTGACATCTTGTGAAACCCTCTGTTTCTCGCTCTCACTGAACATTTTTGTCTCTCCTTGCTTTTCTTGCTTATGGTTCTTTTTCACCTTTTGATTTGGTCTGCCTGCTTTTCCATTGGTATTGGTGGCTACCTTTTCTGTTTGCATTAGCTGACCTGAAACTTTCCCTTGGCTCTCGGTTGGAGAATGATCTTTCTTTTTCTTGTTATCATGCTGTGGTGATCTGGATTTGCTTTCATTCTTCATATGGCTTTTATCAGAATACATTTCATCTTCATTTTCATCATAAGGCTTGTATGAGCTGTTTGTTTGGGGATTTTTTGAATTATTTCTTTCAGCCATCATGTTTTCAGTTTTTGAGATATCAGTCATTGAGGTCTGGAGATTGTCAGCTATGACAGACTGAGCAGACTGCTTGGCGGAAACAGAAATAGTGTTTTGTCCAGTCTTATGCATCTGTTGTTTAACAGCAGATACTGATGAGGTCTTTTGAATGGAGACAACCGTAGATGTCTCATTAGAGACAATTTGCTGTTTGGCAGAAGAAGAAGAAGATATAACTGTGGAATCAGTGCAGATTTTCTCATGGCTAGCGCTAACATTGCTGTGGGTGTTATTGGAGACTATGACATGCTTGGATACATCACATGATAGGGAGTCTGAATGAACACTCAATGCCTTATTTTCAGCTCTCTCCTGTGTGATTTCTGATGCATTGTTATTTGACCACTCTGTATCGAAGGTGGACAGCATTTCAAGAGCAGCGGTAACTGAGTCATGCATGTAAGTGGGTGTTGGAGTGGTTGGGGGGGTGTTTTCCTCCCCCAGCTTACGGTACTTTCCTTCTGCTTTTATTAATGGTGTGTTAAATTTAGTAATTCTCCCTTTCATGGAAGGCGGAAGAGAGGGTGGAGGGGTGAATTTCACAGGTGAGATGTAAACTTTCTTTAGTGCTTTTGGTGACTCATGCAGTGGAGAGATTCCACATGATGTACGTGTTGTTGTTTTTGATTGGTTTTGGTTCATTTCTACCACTTTCTCAGATGTAAGGTCCACTTGCTGTGTTTTACTGGATTCCACCTTAGGCTCCAGCTTTGGGACCGGATGTAAAACCGGAGCTTTCACTTTTTTGACCGTCATCTTTTTTGCTTTTGCTGGTGAGGGATGGATTACCTGTACTGGCATGCTCTCCAGTTCCTGTTGAGAGGGAGGAGGTGGGAGATAGTCCTGCTCAATGGTTAGTGGTGGTGGTGGTGATGGAGGAGGAGGAGGAAGGCAATCAATGTCAGAATCAACATTAGGAGGAGGAGGAAGGTCAGCGTCAGTCACTGGTGGAGGTGGGAGAGGCAGATCAGGCTCTGGTTCATGTGGTCTGAGGATATATTCATCAGTTTTTACTTTGGTTTTATCTACTTTTTTCATTCCCTTTCCCTTCGACCTTAAATTACGAAACTCTGTCTTTAATGTTTTGATGCCGTGATTTTGGACAATCGTTTTATGCTCCACCACAGTTGTTGATTGCTGAGCAGACTGCTCCACGGAACTTGTCTTTGTTCTAACAATTTCCGTGTCATTAGAGATGGAATGTGTTTCTTTTGATGTCTCATTTGAATTAGCAGTTTTTAACTTTTGTATGTTCCTCTTTGCATCAGCATTTAGGTTTTTATCCGGAGGTCTCTGCTTGACTCTTCTGTATGATCCAAGTCTGACTTTGGGAGCTTCACGCTGTGCTGTTTCCAACAGCGACTTAATAGTGCCTTTAACATTACCCTTTATCACTTCTTCTTTCTCCAGCTGGGATTGCTCCTGCATCTGATACAATGACTTAATTGACATCTTCACATCGCCCTTTACTTCACGCTCGAGGCTCGGGCTCCTTTCCATCCTTGGTGAAGGCGGAGGCTCCATTAAGAGCTGAATTGTTCCTCTGACGTCGCCCTGAACATCTATTTCCTGTTGACTTGTCTTCCTCTCACTGGAGGCATCGTGCAGACTTTGCATTGTTGTTCGAATATCGCCCCTCACAATTTCCTCCCTTTCAACTTCCTTCACTGCTTGCTTTGCCAACTCCAGAGATTTTAATGTGGCCCTCACATCTCCAGAAACCAAATCCTCAACAACAACTTCAACTCGAGATGTCGATGATTTTTCAAGAGATTTTAGAGCCCCTTTGATATTTCCCCGTATGATATCGGGCTTCTCCACCTCTTTATATTGCTTCTGAGCCTTCTCCAGGCACAGTAGGGTTTTTGGTATGTTGCCTTTCACCACCTCCTCTTTCTCTACAACAATTGTTTGATTTGCTGATTCAGACAATAAATTTAAAGTAGCATTTAAATTGCCTTTGACTATCTCCTCCGTTTGGAGTCTTTCCAGTGAGAGGGTTGGCTCTGACATGAAAACTTTTACCGTGTTTTGAACATCACCAGGTATAACATCCTCTACTGTACGACCAATTTGCGTTTGATTACGGCCAAGGATAAGTTTAGTGCCCTTGATGTCGCCTCCAAGGATCTTCTCTTTTTCTCCTCTGTCAGGCAGAGTCTCATCAGGTCCTACGTGGAGCTGTTTAAGATAGTCAAGAGCTCCAGATTCAATGCATGTGGAGTAAAAGTTGACATTTCCTTTCTCAGTCTCGTCTATGCTTATCTTCACTGCCTGATCTTTCTTGTCTGAGATGGATAGTCTTTGAAGAGCACTCTTTATATCCCCTCCTACAATGTCCACTTTTCAACATCAACATTCTCTTGTTTATTGAGAAGAGAATATAATGTCATCTGCACATCTCCTTTTTCGTCCTCCTGGATGAGTATTCCATGTTTTGCTGAACCACTCTCATCAAAAAGGTTGTTTATAGCTTCCCGAATGTCACCTCGTAATATTTCCTCTCTTTCAATACTGCTGTCACTCTCTTGGTTGAATAGTTGATGCACCGTAGAACTGATATTACCCTTTTCTTCTGAATCTATGACTATCTGCTGCTCCTGTCTTTCCTGTCTGTTCAGCAGATTCATCATAATAGTCTGCAGATCTCCCCTGATGACATCCTCTCTTTGAATTTCCGGGGCCTGCTTATTCATTAGCTGGTATTTTGCCATCCTAACGTCGCCTATTTCATCAGCTTCAATGAGTATTCCCTTCGACTTCACCATTTTCTGACTATAAAGTTCCTCGAGAGTTCCTTTGACACTCTTGCCCAGGATTTCACTCTTCTCCATTTTTGTCTCATTAAAGTCATCGAATGGTGTTGTTTCAAACAACCACCTTCTTGTCTTTACATCCGCTTTGGAAATCGCCTCTAGTGATGTGATGGTTGAACCTTCGTCCTCATCTACATCTTTCACGTGATCAATGGGGTTTTTCTCAAAGAGCCAGACTGAATGTTTAACATCTCCCTTTTCAACATCTTCTTTTTTAACCGTTTCAATCAGATTTTCAGAGCTCATGCTTCTTATTTTGTCAATGGACTGGGTTTCAAATCTCCATTTCGCAGACCTGACATCACCTTTTTGTATTTCACTCACATTAACTGTTCTAACAGATTCCTGCGATAGTGCGTCAGACTCAAAACGATCTTTGTTTATTCTAACGTTGCCTCCCTGAATATCATTCACCGTTTTAATGAGAGTCTTATTTTCGTCAGAAATACTGTCGAGTGGTTGTGTCTCAAATTTCCACTTGGCAGAGGTGACATCTCCTTTTGCACATCCTGTTGTGTGACAGATTTAATGATATAAATCTCATCAGTGTCCTTGATAGCGTCAAGGGGCTTGGTTTCAAACTTCCAACGGGTTCCAACAACATCTCCTCGTGTTACTTCTTCGCTTGTGACAGTGGTAACCTCGTGGAAAAGTCCCTCTTTGTCCTGAATGGCATAAAGGGGCTGATTTTCAAACATCATGGTGTAATTTCTCACATTGCCCCTTTCATCTTCATCACGGACAATTTTTCGCATTTTCATCAGCTCTTTGTCCGTCTCCTGAATTTCATCTAAGGAGTAGGTCTCAAAAATGAAACGCCCCTTATCTACATCTCCTCCTTGTACATCATTCACGGAGCGGCTGCTCATGAATTCCTCTTGGCTATCGTGTATTGTATCTATTGATTGGTTTTCAAAGAGCCATTTGCAGTTCACTACATTTCCTCTTTGTATGTCCTCAGTCTGAACTGTCTTGAGCTTTTGCATTACCTCCTCAGATGTAGAAGTCATGATATCAGATGTTTGGTTTTCAAAGATATACTTCTTTCCAGACACGTCTCCAGACGCAATGTCTATCTCCGTGACGCGTTTGAAAGAGCCCGTCTCCTCCCCAGAAAGGTTCTCCAGTTTCTCTGTCTCAAACAGAAAACAAGCTGTCCTCACATCCTTTCCTCTAATGTCCTCTTGGTTGACAGTGCATGTTTTCAGAATAGTCTCTGTCACGTCGTGGATAGAATCGAGTGCTTGTGTCTCAAAAAGCCATGTGGAGGTTTTGACATCTCCTTTTTGCGTTTCTTCAGATTCATTTTCACCCTTTAACTCTGCTCTTTCATACAGGAGGTCCATTGGTTTTGTCTCAAATAGCCACTTGCAGGTTTTCACATCACCCTTCATGTGTTCAAGATTTGTTTTTGGCCCCATAACCTCTTCATCTTCAATATTACTGAAGTACTTAATAGCATCAAGAGGCTGTGTTTCAAACAACCACTTTGCGGTTTTGACATCCCCAGACTCTATTTCTTCTTTGGATATGCCTTTGATAATTTGGTATTTATCAATGCATTCATCAAACTGGTCGATTGGTCGCGTTTCAAACATCCACTTGCACGTTGTGACATCTCCTTTTACAACCTCCTCACGCCGCACTGTTTTCACCTCATGGAAGTGCCCTGAGCTGTCTTGCATGGCATACAGTGAAGTAGACTCAAACAGGTTTGTATTTGCTTTCACAGAACCAGATGTTACACCCTCTATGAGTATCTTTTGAGATTCATCCCTCCAGTTTAAACCTGTGCTCTCAAACCTTTGCTTGTAGTTTGAGACGTCAACTCTGTCAATTTCTTCCAGGTCAATCGTTCGGGTGACTTCTTTCTTTTTCTTGTCTGATCTGCTCCAGGGGTTGGCTTTCAAATCGCCACTTCTGATGTCTGACATCACCCTTCTCCTCATTAAGTGTGACTGTTCTTTTCAATTTGCCCATCTCTGCAAGCTCCTTCAACTCCTCACCTGGAACTGTTTCAAAATATTGTCTGGCTGATCTCACGTTACCTGCAATAATGTCCTCTTTTGTCAGTAGCTGAGTATTTGAATCATCTTTTAAAGAATCCATTGGCTTGGTCTCAAATACCCAGCAGTTCTTGCGAACATCTGCCCTGCAGCTTGTGCCATCCTCCTGTGTGAGGTCGTCCTCAACATTTACAGTGCGAGTAACCTCTTTCTTCTCCTCTCTTATGTGCTCTAGTGGTTGACTCTCAAAGCGCCATTTTTGGTGTCTCACATCTCCTTTAATTTCATCATTTATTGTTGCTTTTTGAAGTTTTCCAACCTCGGGGTCAGTTTTCCTCTCTGCTCGAGGGCTGCTTTCAAAAAAGTGCCTTGCGGATCTAACATTGCCCCCAATAATTTCTTCAATAGACTGGGGTCTTGCATTGGAGTCATCCTTCATAGAGTCCATTGGCTGTGTTTCAAACACTAAGCAGTGCTTACGCACATCAGCTCCAGTAACCTCTTTCTTCTCCATGTTTGAGCTTTCCCACTCATTTAGAGAATCTAATGTCTTTATCTCAAACAACCACCTTCCCCAGTCTCCCTTATTGCTGTCCTCCATGGAAAGACTACAAACAAGTTTCAAAGATGTTGATTCTGTGTTCGTCATATCCAGGGGTTGGGTATCGAAAAGCCAACGTGAAGCAATGGAGTTCTCCAATTCACTTTCAATTTTACGCACAGACTTAATCTCCAGCATTTGGCTCGATTGTCCCATGATGATGCATTTAAACTGAGTGTCAAACGTACTTGTAACAGTTTTCACTTCTCCATGAATTTCCTCTAACACTGATCTCAGTCGCAACAGGTGGCTCTCGTCAATGGTCTCAGTATTACCAAGGCTTTCCATGTACTTGTTGTCAATCATATAAATAGTAGCATTTCCATCCTCCTCTGTGAACACAATCTCTTTTGTTAAATCCTCTTCCTTATGCATTTTATTTAGAGTGTCCATTGTCTGGGTTTCAAACAACCATGCTGCAGCACGGACATCTCCTTTATCCATTTTTTAAAATTTGTTATTATATTCTATTGAGTTGATATTTTCTGAACTCAGCTCATCCATTGGCTTGGTCTCAAACATCCAAGCTGTACGTCTCACATCTTTTCCAAGAATCATTTCTTGTTCAGTTATTTTGTTGTAGTCATCTTCCTCGTCAGGAGTTTCATCCTTAATGGAGTCCAGTGGCTTATTTTCAAACATCCATCGCATTGCCTGCACCTCCCCGGGCAGAATCTCCTCCCATTCCATGAATTCTTCATCGTTGATATCATTGGGACTACCACCATCATCCTCATACATGTACTCCTGGTTCTCTAAGTGGTTGTTTTCTGTTTCAGTGTAATCATTGTAGCATTCCTTTTCTATATTCTTACGAACCTCAGGATGAATGTGCTTGTAAAGACGTTTCAGCTCATACATACTCCTCTGCTTGCAGTAAGCTTCTTTGTTGAGTGGGTATTTGGAGGGGTTTGCCGGTTCTGGAGGCTCAGGTGAGTAATAGCATGCTGGAATATTTTCACCCTCTGATGGCATTTCTAGTAAGTCTGGAGGCGGGGGTGGAAGATAGTCAGAATCCTCATCTGGTGGGGGCGGAAAGTCCTCATAATCCATTACTTCAGCCAATGTGTCTTCTGCTGCCTCATCAGCGGATGCTTCAAACACCTTACTAGTCACAGTGTTGTTTTGTGTCACATTTGAGGACCACTTAGCTCGATTGATATCACGTCCAATCTTTTTAAGGAACAAAAATAATATTTGTGGGTGAATAACTATAAATCCATTTTATTACCCTATAACAATGATATGCATAATACATTTGCTAATTGCTACATGTTCAACACTTACTAATGCATTGTAAAAATTAGATCATAAAACATAAATAATCTCACATAACATTAATCCAAGATTAATTGTATTATATTGTATTATTGTGTGGCAAATTTATTATTATTATTAAGAAAACAACTATATACATTAATAAATCACAAGTTATATAATCCTTAAGAATGAATACTATTCATGGAATGCATTTTTTAAGCACTAGCAATTTGGTAAATGTGTTTTTTACCTTTCTATATAGACATTTCATTGTTGGAGTCTGCCATTCCTGAGTTGGATTCAAAGTGCCCTCATACACAAGGGATTCACAGGAAATGATGCATGTATATTATCCAGTGTCACTGTTTTTAATGGTATCAAATGTATATCAGGCTCACTCCTGTTCGCTGTCCTAAAGCATCACCAGAACTGTAGATCAGATTGTGATTCCAACTATTTTTGACTGATTTCTTTATTAAAACAATGTGAGTTTATTTCACTTCACTGTAACCAGATATATGAGTTGCTCAATAACTGTTTGCTGTAGTATTTAACCACACTTGCTGTTACCACCAGTAACTCCAAGTGTCGCCAAATCAACCCAGACTTAATCTTAAGGATAATTAATATACTTTATTTAACATTTTAAATTATTACCCTAAATTAAATATGATGTCTTTTCATATTTTAGTACTTACTGCTCAACTCAAGTGAAATGGAAATACTTACTTTAATTGGTTTATGTGTAGCAGCCTCTTCTATTGTTTTTTCAAAGTGATCCCTCAGTTCTTTTGTAGTGTACCTGGGAAACTCCTCTTCTAAAAGTCAGCACGGAAACAAGCATAAAGACCGGCCTTAAATTAGTCAGGCAGTGACAGCGTATGTAACAGAGAATACAAATATCCAAACAACATCCTACCTGTTTCATTTTGATGGTTTTCAAAAATGGATGCAAAGTCACTGTCACTGCAAGACACCTAAATAATAAAAAATGAGAAATTGAAAAAAAGTGAAATACAGACATTCTCCAATTACTTATGAATACTACACATTTTCCATTACATTTAATACATGTGATGTTTTTTTTTAAATCTCAGTCCAAGCTATCAGAGACTTCCCAAAAAACATTAATGACACAAATATGATTGATTACTATTACTCCCAGATTTACCTAACAAGGCACTCAAAGTGTTTAGCTCATTAGCAAAACCTTCTCCTTCTGCCTGCAGGTACAGTGACCGAAAAAGTGAAATACCATCGCTTCTTGCTTGACATTTTGCTGTTGGCTGCCTGAGACGACCTGCCTGCTGCTGCTTGAAACCGTCACCTCAGAGTTGGACATTTCCTGTGAAGATGAAGTCAGTGATTGTCAAACATAGTGAACAAAATCTCTCAGTCTCACTTCACCACATTGCCACTGACAACACAGATGTAAGTCTACTCCACTCAAATTTACTTCACCAGCCAAAGCTTAAAATTACACAATGGAATACCATGGAGAGAAGATGCTCAACCAGATTGCTTGAGGCAGTTTGAAATGAATAATCACAGATGGAGGCTTGATGACAAAGAATGTCTCAAGCTGTACAGTCACACTGTACCATAGTGAAATATAAAATACCATTATTTTCCACTTCTTTGTGAAGTTTCTCTCTAATGAATGAAGCTGCAATATAAGTGCTATTAAAGCACCCTGAAGGTTTTCCTGGAAGCTGTTAGAAATGTGAAATAATGTCTGTGACTTAAACCCACACACTTTGTTACACACTTCAGCATTGGTGCAAGATTTAATAAGAGCCTTAGTGTTAATATTCAACATACATTTTGTATTTTACTTGCAACGGTCTCAATGCAGTCGGACAATTCAAAATGAAAAGCTAAATGATGCAAACAGGCGCAGCTCAGAAGAAACATTCCCATCATTTAACCACAGTCATCTCTTTCATGCTCTCAGCCTCATGCATGAATATACTGTGTTCTGCATTTGTACCTGCACAGTTCTGTGATGAAAATGGAACTGGGTTCCATTGTGTGATGTTGCAGTTTCCTGGGTTTCAAATTGTTTCCTCACACTGGCAAGTCCCCCAGGCAGGGAACAAATCTCTGACTCCTCCATGACCTAATGAAGCAGGAAATATCATTAGCTACCTCCATTTCTACATGCCTAGAAATCAAACTGGTGCTTAAAAAGGCTATACTGTGCTGCAGGCCACCGTCAAATGTGGTGCAGCTAATGCTTCGTGTGGATCACTCTCTCACATACACAAACTCTCATAGTATGCTGTAATAGAATCAGATTTACATAAGAAATTGTGAGAGCTCTCTCAAAATACAGCCAACAATACTTTATTTTTTCTGCAGCCTTCCTCAGTATACTGTAGTAGAAATCCATGCACAAACTATAGTACCCTGCAGTGCTGGAGGTGGCGTATGGGCTTGGAGACAGCTGGCTGGTGCACGGCCTCACAGTTTGTCAGTGGGATGACCTCTGAACCCACAGAGTGAATCCGGTTCCTCTGGTTTATATCTCTTTCAGGAAGTCCTGCCCTGGTTCAACCTGCAGCTGTGTCACAAATAAGCATTACACGTTTCAATAAAATGCTTCTATGTGTTAATAAAGGAACAGTTTGTAAGTGTTATTGGCATCTAGTGGTTTGTGGTAGGTTGCTACCTAACTTGGGTATCCTTAACTTCACCAGGATCACTTGACCACAGCAAAATTTCTGCTCACGCTTTGTGGGTGTGTGTCCGTGTCTATGTGTGTGTGTAGTTTGAAGAGCTCAGCCCGACAGACAGAGCAGAGCAGATGTGAGCTGCAGCCTGCAGATGATAATACATTATATCAAAACATTAAAAACTATTAGTAAAAAAAACAGTAACATCGTGGATTCTCAACGCTACGATCTTTAATAATTCAGCATTGGGGCTGTTTAATACAGAGTTTCAAAATGCATCTCTACCTTCAGATAATGGAAATAGATAACATGGGTAAAAACAGAGCCTGTTCGTTCTGCGCTCCTGTACAAACATGCAAGATGGCCGACTACGTGGAAGAGGACCTAAAATCCCAGGTATACCCGATTATACACTGATATAGTTATGAATATTGTATTCAATTATATTGTATTCTGCCAATAAATACCCCTAAATGTTACACACTGTTCCTTTAAGTATCATCCAGTTATAAAGAGGTAGCATTACTGGTGCAAACACATGCAACTAAACTGCACTGCTAGGGGTGTCAGACAACTTGTACGTTTGTGGTGTTGTTTTGTTTTTAAAGCCAGATTAGGTGCAAGTACAGACTTTTCTTTTTAACAATACAAGCCTGGTTTAGTATTTTCTTGTATACTGCACATTACATGGCCCATATCGTGATTATAATATTAATATTAATAAATTAATGCACACAAAACCATTCAAAACATTTTGTGATGTTTGGTCAGGTAAATATATTGACTAAAACTTCCAAATTCAAGGCACAGTAAGCTTTGAAGGTGGTACAATTGTGCAGTTGGGGATCTTGTGTGTGATGCCTTTTGAGTAACTTAAAATGATCTACAATCTTAACCAATAACACACCTGCCTCCTGACATTCAGGTACTCACATCTACAGTATGTATACTTCTATTTATATATGCCATTATTTTATCATGATGTTAAGAAAGATTGGTCCATGCCTACTTTATATGGAAGTATAATGGTCCAAAATACTGATTTACTAACAGTGTACTCCAGGGGTTTGATGTCTCCCTGAAATGGTCACTGAAGATGACTTTCATTGTTACCACTCATATTTTGTAAATACAGGGATTGATTGTAATCAGCATATACATGTATTATAGGGTTTAGGGGATCATCCAGCAAGTGATATTTGCAGTCATTACGATCTTTCCCTTTCATTTTAGGCATAATTAAAAGTTATTTCTGCATCAGTCAACAGTCCAGAACCAAAGGAACAGTATTGTTAACCTGCAGGGTATTGCAATCTGCTGAAAAGATAGTCAATGTGCTTCCAACTGCTAGACTCAGATCAGGCCAGTTGCTGACACAACATTTTTGTCTATGTTTTCCAATTCAAGGTATTCACACCTCAATTCACTTGTGGGTGGATAATTATGCTGATGAAAATAAGAGGATGAAATCTAAATGCAGACTGTTTTGATGTTTGAAAGTGAAAAGTGCAGCATCAAAATAAGACTATCCATTACTCTGACAGCTAATGGCACAGCTCTGTGGTCTATTAGTACTTGAAGCCATCCAACTCACTGTAATATCAAGAATAATCTCAGCAGATCTGCCGGACAGGGGACATGAAATAATATTTCACATCTTTAATATCATTTCTGGCAGCAAAGTACAGATTTAATCACTGAACACCATTTTTCTAAGTATTAAAAACTCAATAAAGTACAGACTCAAAAAAACACCAAATGCATTTTTTAATCAGTTATTTGAGTTACAGACAGCTGGAAGCGATAAGCTATTTCATTATTGTCAGCTAAATATTGTTACCCATTAATGCTGCTCTCTAAACATATTAGTGTGTTGCACTGTTGTCGCTTTCCCTTGGCAGATTTGTATTTGTATCCTACCAGTCCCCTTTGGTCTATTTTAGCCTTGGAGGAATGTTAAGTATGTTTGTATTACACAACTCTTAAAATGAAAGAATTCGAGTTACATATTCTAGTTCAAATCTCAACTTGCATTTAAACTTGAGTGGACAATTCTGCACTGCAGCATATTAAAGTCAATGAAGAGATTAACTTGTAGACTGTACATAGTTGTTGTAGGAAATTAAATTTGTTGGCAAAAAGAAATCTGTCAACAGTCTGAGGCTATCTCATAACACGTTAAGTTGGGCTGAGAGCTCAAATAACAAGAAAGTGAAGTAATCTAGGCGCCATGTACTTGCAAAAATAAATCAAGCCTATTTTAAACTGAACCATGAGGGGTTGTGTTTCTTAGTGAAATATAGAGGAAAGCTGGTAGGTTAAGGCTTTCCTTTCTAAAAGCTTTTAGATTTTGTGATCATTTTGTGTTTGTGCCTTTTTTATGATTACTCTGCAGTATTCCTCATTTCGTGGCTTGAAGTGTGAGACAAAGAAATACAGTGACATAACTACTAGAGGTACTGGCCTTGGTATAAACAGCTCAGAACTCCATCTATTGGGGAATTAGTTAGTACACATCTAATCTCTTCTAAAGCTAAAACTCCAGAGTTGATTTAGTATTTTAGGCCTGATATAGAATTTATATTTTCCCTCAATATTCTGTATTTTGTGCACTCAACACTAGGACAATGTTAATTGATTTTAGAGTACAATCAATAATTCAGTGCCAGCCTTTCATTTTTTTTCTCCAGATACTAAAAGGTGATTTTAAAATGCATTACTGTTTATGTGGGGACATTTATTAACATAACAATATCATTTGAAAAGCTATTCATATACTTTTGTAAACAAATCCACTCAACTCAAACACAGCTCTCAGAGATCTCATCACCTACCAGGTAAGGAGGAATACAGGGTAGAAATATGAGCTCAGCATGTAAAAATCCCACTTGAAGGCCACTGCACCCCCACCCTGCAGGGTCGTTCCAAGCCAAAAGCAAATCCTGGTCAGTGTTGGAGACCAGCTCCAGTTCTATGTGTTCACCTCTGTCTAACTAGCAGACAGTGGCAGCTGATTTTATTTTAGACCCTCCGCCCACTTGCAAAAGATGGGCCTGGGGTGTGTTTTTTTTTAGAGAGAGAGACCTCCATACCTCCCATGTCAAGTCCCAAGAAAATCCATATGGAAATACTTCCTGTGACTCTACTGCGGGCGCTTGAGTACTAATAAATCAAGTCACCCTGGTTTCATCATCACAGCTCCCATCAGAGTGCACCGCATACCGCAGCTGTTACCGCCTGTCATTATATGCCAAATTATGCACAAACAAATACACAACAAATACTATGAGGATCTTTCATTTTTCACTGCTTCTGTTAATCCCTAAACTGTATGAAGTTGATGTCGGGCAGGTGCAAAGTGAAGTGACAGTAACCGGTGGGGAAATGTGTTGGCCGTGCACTGTGCTTTGGTCTAAAATGGGGTCAGTGATGTAATGCTCTTTGTTGAGGAGACTTGGGTTAAGGGGGTCGTAAATACGGCAAAAGACACCTCTAAGTGTGGAAGAGCTAGCCAGCTCATCTTGTTTGGCCCAGCTGGAAACGGTGGCGCCATCCTGACTCTGGTAGTGTCAGTGTTTGGAGACCAGACATGTCTGCCAGGCATCTGCACAACCCTGTTCTTCCTCAGTATGTGTAACTCATACCTGCATTTCCAATCGACCACCTGTTTTAAAGAGACACTCTGCTGCTCCCACCAGACCTTCATTAGACTGAAATGCAAATGATCCTGTTCACCTGTTCTCCTGATCATCCAACATGTAGAAGGCATTACTGTGTCAGGGTCAGAGTAATGAAAGTCCCAATCATGTTAATCTTAATAAAAGTTTAGAGCAAGAAAAGGAAATAAAAAACAGTCTGAATATTTGTGTCAGTGTTTTGAGGTCTCATGCTCTTTTAATGATGATCCTCCTTTATCCAGTTTGAAGCCAGTCCTCTGGGATCCATAGCCGAGTTAAGTCATGCAGTCTTTTTTGTTGCAAAACAACAGTCTTTCTTACTTTAATTCCCTGTCACCGGGTCCCCCCCCCCACTTCTCTCTCTCTCTCATAATTCCTATCTGAACTTTGTTTACGTTTCTCCATCTTAGAGGTAATCTAATGATAAAGCTTGTATGTTGTAAGGAACGTCACAGGATGTTGTTCTCTTTACGTATTTTCAACAAATCCTATTAAAAGAACAAAACCAACAATGCATGTATAAGACAGGTGTCGTTTTTCCAGTCTCGTCCATTATACAGTATATTTGGACATTCACATGAAATGAAACAATTCAAATGAAACAGTTTAAACCGGTAATGTGGTGACTTGCAGCTGTGTTTGGGAAGACTTTTTAGTAAAAATTAAAACATGCCCCGTACTGAACCGAACAGAAAAGGTTTTGTAATTATAAATAAATAATATCAATGCTCGGAGAGAGTCATTTGCAAAGAATAACAAAGAAAAGACAGGCTCGTGAGAAAATTATCTTTGCTTTCTCAATAACTTCCCTGAACATGCCCTTAAGCAAGGCACTATACCCTTGGCTGCTCCCTCCCGAGAAATGGCGCACTGTCGACCAATGCAAGTGTTTGTTGGAGAGCCTTATACATTTGTAAACCTCACTCCTCTAACAACTACTGCATGTAAACATCTGTGAGCTCTTTGTCACTGCGTCCGATTAAATAAGAGAGAAGCCCAGATGAGAAATTAATTTGATTCCTGAGCAAATAAAATAAGTTTCACAGGCTGACATACATTTTTGCCTGACATAGTTTGTGTTTTTCTGCAATCAGCAGATTATATTGAAATAATGTAATGACCTAATGATAGCTCAATTCATTCACTAACACAGTGTCTTGAAATATTTACACAGCATGGTATACATGTTTGTTTCTGCAGTTCCTCAAAGTAGATCCGTCATCTTAGACGGCTTTATCATCAGTATCACACATTACAGTACAATCAACAATTCTTATTCAAGCAGAAATAAAGGTAAATGATGTCTCTTTCTGTTTCATCACTTCTCTACAACATTACTGCTGATGCATTTCATCTGTATGGTTTTTCATCCATAACTTGGATAGCACGTATTTTTGTTCTGCTGAAATATTGCCAACAGTGTTTTCATTTTGATCCTCTCCCCAGTAGAGGCTTGCAGCTCACATCAGTGAGCACTGCATGCGGACCACAGGCAGATCGCATCATGGGCTGCATGACAATGAGCCGCCTCTCAGCCAGATGCCATTAGAAGTGAGGCAATGAATCAAAGGGATTCTTACATTTAAAAATATATTTTTGAGCAGATTTTGTTCTTATTAAATTTATTCACATTTAAAGTGATGGATAATAATACCTAAAAATCCCCAAAATCAGGAATTATTAACCGCTTCTAATGCAGCTGTCAAGCTAAAGGTACACAACTTACAGTGCCCTACTTTCACTTGCGCAGTCTCTAAATTAATATCTTACTGCTTGAGCTTTTGATCATCTTAAGTGAAGGATAATGTGACATGACGAGTGTAGGTCTACCATAAAGCCTAACAGATGATGTCAGGTGTCAGAGGCCAGTGATATGCTGTATTTTAAGAAGTGGTACGAGGCAGCTCCCAAGTGTCTGACCACTGTGGCGTCATGTCGAGGAGCAGCAGCTTCTTTAAGCTCCACACAGTCACTGCTCTGTGTGTAGTGCTCTCTGCTACACACAGGAAGTATCACAGGCCACCTGGTAGTAGCGACTGAAGTGAGCGACACACATCCATCAGAAACAAACGTCTACTATTTAACAACAACAAAATGGTTAGTTGTATAGAGAAGTTTATGAAGTGAAATGAAGAGGGGAACATAGTTGTGCTTTCAAACTGATTATTCCAGTGTTGGACAAATTGAATTAGAAGAGTATAATTTTATAGCACAGCAAGGGTAAAATGATGTACGGGTGTATGACGCTGATTGGTACTAACTCTGTTACTGTAGTGAGAGAAAGCAGAACATGAGAGGAAGCTATTTGTTCATTACCAGGAGGGCCATTATCTTTGACGAGCTGGGTCTCCTGCAGTCCACAGAGAACATTACAATACCTCATTTATTTAGGCCACACAGTACACCCACAAACCTCCCACTCTGATAATGACAATCCCATTCTGTTTGTCCTTAGAGATACAATGAAATACACAAAAGGACAATGAAAACAACTGGCATGTAACAACATTTTATAGTCGGTTTAAACAACCTGTTACCCCCTTTATTGAATCAGACTAGGAGTCTGCAGCCATGCTAGCATCTGTGAGGCTGTACAGACACAGTGCTTTGAGTTTAAAGTTAACGTCAGCATGCTAACACGCTCACAATGACATCACTAACATGCCGATGTTTAGCAGGTATAGTGTTTACCATATGCACCATCTATAGCTTAGCATGTTTGAATGCTATAGTTGGCACAAAATGCAAAGTACAGCTGAGACTGATGGCAGTGTCATTCCTTTTGCAGGTATTTGCTCATGAACTTTGACCTGCTAATGGTGCCAGATACAAAAAAAGTCAAAGGATGATGTTATAATTCATCCTTGGGCAACGGGAATGTCTAAACCAAATGTCATGTCAGTTCATCAAATAGTTATTGAGATATTTCACTTACAACCATGAATATCAACCTGGTTGCACTTGGGGAAAGTCAGGGAATCAGGCCATTAGGATTCATCCACTGGGAGCCATGGTTGTCTGGACAAGATTGTGTGCCAATCCATCCAGAAGATGTTGAGATATTTTAAAGAAGTGAAAACTCTGACCTGCTGGTGGCTCTACAGAAGGAGTCATCCTCTGGGAACCATGGATATGTGTGCCTAATTACATGGAAAATCTAATACTTGTCAGGACATTTAATTCAACAGAGTGTAAGCTTTTTACCACAAAAAAAACCCTTTTCAATTAACTATGTGCTCTCAAAGTCATGGCACTCATCCGAGAGATTTGTAAGTTTCATAACAGCAGTTTTGTTTTGAACAACACTGAGAGAGTTGCTTACAGTACATACGAACATAAATATAGCCTCCTAACTGCCATGGTCACAGTAAAGATACGGTATCATAGACAATAATAAGCATACTTCTTTATGTAAATGCTCTCAGGGGGCCGCAGAGAGAGTGATAAGGATATACCGCTTAGCTGCTAAGCAGCACCACAGGGCTCAAAAATACCTCTCCTTTGGTTTTAAAATTAAATAAGCCCCTGGAAGTGCTTCTCCTCCTGCCTCTTTGGGAAATTAGGTAGAACAAGTCTGAAATTGAGGCAGTGCCACCCTTCTGTTTGGCTCCTGCAGCGAGGAGCCATCTCATACAAAGCCTGGGCCCCACATCAAAACACTTTAAACCGGAATCTGAAAGACAAAACTGAGAGGAGAGATCCTCGGGAGGCTTTTACCAGCAATCTTTCCTGTCTTCAAAATATCTATGCTCCTTTTCAGATTGACACTGTGATCTCATATCTCTCTTACTACTACTCACAAAAGAATGTAGGTGTTGCTGCTCAGGGCGTAAATACAGAACATTGTTGCAAACAAGAGACTTCTGTGCACAGATTAGATGTACATTTCAAACCTGAAGTAGTTTACAGTATTTAGAGGGCCGTTACAGCGTCCCAGACTCTATGTTCGTCCCTGATATATTTAGTGTGGTGTTGGGTCACTGGCTGGGTCCAACATGATGACTGGATCGCTGAATATGAACACACACACAAAAATTACAAACTGAATGTTAAACTTGACAACAAGAAAGCAGTAATATCAATAATATGATTATGGTCCACCTTTGCTTAATACTAAGCACTGCCTACAGGCAATGGATACAATGGAGGCCAAGAGGGCTGAGGCATTATAAATAATACAAAATAGTAGTCAAGATAATTAATTTGCATAGAATTTTAAAAGATGTTCTAATTGCACTAATAACTTTGTTTGTGTAAGCATTAAAAAGTTGCAGCACTTTACATTACATTACATTACATGTCATTTAGCTGACACTTTTATCCAAAGCGACTTACAATAAGTGCATTTAACCATGAGTACAATTTCTTCAATAAAGTTAAACTACAAAGTGCTATCAGTAAGAGCCATTTAAGTGCTACCAAAGTGCTACTACGGCGCTACCTACCCTATTCAAGGTATAGTCGAAAAGTCACTTAACATATAGCATGAGAATATACATTTACAATGTACTAACTAACTACTACTCAAGAAAATTGTATCAAACAAAACATTTCAATAGCTGTTATCACGGCAGACTCGCACACAAATAACAAATCACTCCAAGAGTTTACAGAATTGTCCCCACAGACTTGCATTTGTCATTGTTTACATTACTGAGTCAGACTGAGTTGTGAGTGTTTGTGCCTCATAAGAGTCTGAAGACAAAGGGATTTCTGTGAAAGCTCCAATATATCACTCCCATCTGTCCAAAGCTGGCCTTTAGGAAAAGCCCCATTGGGGAACATTGATGGACAGAATGGAAGCAGCTCATGGAACGGCTTTGTGACCAATACTACAGCTCTCTCTCCTCTTTCATCACTGCATAAGTGTCTCTGTGTGTGTTCTTTACTTCAGTTTCTAGTGTTATTTCACTGCCTAGAATATATGAAATTGCCATTAAATGATCGAGTACTCATTGTCAGGTTTTCCCTATAAGATTATTGTTTCCAAAGAACGAATGTAAACCTATCACATCGTAAGATAAAAATGAGATATACTTTAAATATACGTACTGTGTATTGTGTGTAGTGTCTTTATTTTGGAAAATGAATCGCGTTAGAAAAAGGTCTGTAAGAAAGTGGAGAAAGTTTGTGTAATCATATATAAAATTATTTAAGAGGCACTGGATTATTTACATCATAGTTTAATTATTATCCGGTCTTTATTATTTAAATATCACGGTTGTCATCAATACATACATATATCACCCCTAGTCAGGTTACGGAGAAAAATATCTGCAATGTACCATGTGGTAAATAAAGTTCAACACTACACTTAAATTATTCTCTATTCTCTCTATTACTCTCTATTTAAGACCATAATCCAAATTTACAATTAAGGAATAAATGCATTGTTGTTTTGTACTTTAAGTGGCTGCTCAGGAAAAAAAAACTACTTATTAGTTAATTAACACATAAAACTGCATAAGGCAGATTTCACACATTTCAAATGTTGCTGTGTTAGTCAGTCCAAAACATTCTGTTTCTCACAAGATGACAGAGAGATTCACAAATTCATTAAAAAACACAGTGGAAACACTATATATTAGACTGAGGTCTTTGACTCACAGAGGCAAATGTCCTCTGGAGCATCTAATCAATGCGTTCCAGCACTGCCTACCCACACATATACACACACAGGTACTTTGTGCTTTCAAGCCTCCAGCCAGCTTTCTGAGCTCCCACCACTGAGAACAAAAAGCAGGCAGTGCTTTTTTTTCTGGTTCTCAGTGGGGTGGAGCCTGCGTCTGCCCACCACACACTGAGTGAGGGTGTGTGTGTGTGTGTGTGTGTGTGAGAGTGTGTGTTATTTATTTATTTACCGATGTAAATGTGCCAGAGTTAACAAAAGAGTGATTTTTTGTCTGTAGTCCTTATCACAAATAAGTGTCCTAATATTATTGATACAATGCTCCAGCAAGCACTATTGCACAACACGGTGCAGCAGAATGTAACACAATAGGATACAATACAATGCACAATGCACACATACATTACAAATGTAGCAGTGTTGTTTGATGGTGGGTGGATGTATGCTAATAGAGCCGTGTGGCTGATGTTTCCCGATGACTGCAGTGAGGAAAAAGAAATCTTTGAGTTGGTTGACAACACTGCGACAAACACACACACAACATTACACTCGCTGAGACTTTGCAACTGCAGACTCACTCAGCAGGTTCATTACGGGCCCTATTGAGTGACTGCCAGTCAATATGGCACTGACTTATGAGAAGAAATATACATTAAAGGCAGGGTTGGTAATATTTGGATGTTTTGTTGATGTCCGTCCTGACAGTAATCAATAAATCAAAGGCTTTGACAAAAAAGTGGGAAATCCAATATGTGTGGCAGTTGCAGTAACAAGCCCAGTCAAATCATTTAATTCAGCCCTATTGTAATACCTGCTTATATTCTGCCACTAGAGTCTTCCACAAGCTGCTAGCTTGACAGCTGTGAGTACTAAAAATAGCCATGTTAGTTGTTTACATTAATTATCATGTGTTTACGTTGATGATGATCATTTTGGGGGAGTGGCTTTTGAGGAAGGCCTGAAGGGACTGGCTGTCAACATTGACGATTTTCTTGCTAGATTTAGCGACTTTTGGAATTAGTGCTGCTGGCTACTTTTATTGGAAAAGTGTTGGCGACACTGGGCTGGGCGTTTTGGTTGGATGATTTAAGATCTAGCGCATTGTTGCTAGTTCCTCAAGATTACCAACCCTGCCTTTAAATACGCAGTACGCCACTGAATACAGTTTTTAACTGCAAATCTAACCTTTGTTCTGCCCTCATATTTCAACCCAATCTTTGCGTACTTATTTATTCTCAGAGAACTATTCTAATGACATTACATTCACGTTACACTTACTAACATGGATGTAATTCACAGTTCAGATGAAGGAAACATTAATAATTAACATTCAATTAATTGACATTATAATGAACAATTAACAAATATTTTGAACATTATAAATATAGTCATGATATTTGCTTTGGGGTCAAGCTCCTTCACATTTGATTCATTTCTCACAGAAATGCTCTGTTATACGAGTGTTTTGCCCTTGTCAAGCAAATATTACTGAAAAAGACACTTCTTTGAAGTTATAAAACCTTGATCATGTCTCAACTTCAATAAACACAAGATTAAAAAAGAGAGAAAATATGCACACAATGCCTCAGCCTTGAAGTGAAAGGCGGGTGTGTTTGGATGCAGGGCCCTCCATCACTGCTGAAGGTTAACGTGTGACTGAATGCATAAAGGCATTTTAAATATTTCAACATTGCTGAATAGGGGCAGTGGGAATGCAATTCAATGACTCTATCCATAAACTAAAGAAAACTTCAACACTTCAACAGCCCCTGGTGGGGTTCACCTTTCCTTTCCCTGGAAGTATCATTTAAATCAGTAATAAAAAGTAACTCAGAGCAACAATGTAACACCACATCACAGCAAAGAACTACAGGTGAAGTCTAAACCAATCTGCACGTTAATTAGATCTGTGCATCCAAAGGAGGATTATAAAGCATTCACAATTCAGTGACCTTATTTCCTCATTACTCGTTAGCAGGATTCAAAAGACACACTAAACAGGGACTGTCGAGAAGGATTTATCTCTGGTGCTGTTCTGCTCCACACATCACAACATAATTGGATCAACTTAACTATTACCAACTTCCCTTGAAATCTGGGTCATTGTATTTAGAGGAGGAACACCACTAAAATAGAATCGCAGGTTTTGTTTCTTATGATCTTCATGTACGTCTTTGCGGTTACATGGCCTGCTAACCGCCATCAAACTCACCTCTGTCCATCAATTAGGGGTGTCAGGTGTCTGTAAAATATTCACTTTTACTGTGATGTCACAAGACTTTGTTGCTCAACCTGTAAGGCTTTGTATAACCAACAAGCTGAAGAAAATTAGGGAAAGATAACAGCACCATACAGCATATATCCTGTCTGACGGAACAACAATAAAACAACAATTAAATGTGACAGGGCGGTCAAGGATAAACCTAATTCTTATTCCAGTCATTTCTCTGGTAAACTTTAAGATGCCTTTCACAAACGATATGTGTGAAGTTGCTGTAACAATTACACAATCAATTTGCGAAAAGCACACATCAGCAACATTCATAGCAACAGGGCGTGTATATTTAGCCACGCTTGTCCTATGACATCGTCTTGCCTGACACCCAATCTCGGCACCAAAAGCCATGACGGAGATTCAAAAAGAGGCTAAAAATAACTGTCTCAAGTAACAAAAGACTAAGTGCCATGACTCAAAGGCGGGTGACCTACATTACTGTCAATAAGATCTTCAGCATCGCCACATGCCAAATTTGACCATATCACTGTGAGACTGACAAAAACAATAGATCGACTGGTAAGTAATGCAGACTTGATCAAGGAAAGCTGTTGGACTTTTACATTCAAAATTAAAGCCATGTTTGTTTTTTTATTGCATTAATTACCCCCGTGACAAAAAAACATGTATCATTAGATCTACAACAACACGTAAAAAGCATGATTGTTTCCTCAAGTGATCAAGATTGGAGATGACAAAGTTGGCTTTTGCTGTCAGAGTTGAGCTCTGAGCTTTTTTGCACGTGTCACACGTCAGAGATCTATTTACACACCATTGTTACATTACATTTCAGTCATTTCTCTGCTAGGTCCTGCTGCATGGCCACACCCCTAGTTTACTTTGTGTGTATATATATATAGATATATATATATATATATATATATATATATAGATATATATATTATATATATATACACACTTTATTACTGAAGGCAAACCTCAATGAGTCTGGATTTGCTGATCAGTGTGTCCTCCAAAAGTTGTTGTCCAAGTTGCTTTATGTGAAGCGCTACAGGGGAAAGTGATGTATTACTTATAGAGAGGAGGGCATCTTTTCTATTTCATTTAATGTCTACAAATCAACTCATTAACACAAATACAACGATTTTCCTGATAGAAGAAATGGCAAATATTTAGATTTATTAGGACAATAGAATCTCCAGATATATCTATATTTTTTTGGCAAAATATCTACTAATTGTAATGAACAAATACTTTTTCTGTCACAATTCAAATATACTGTCAATAGAGAAAGAAAGCTTTGCTTTAATCGTTATAAAGTAATATCATCTAAAGGTTTCTGTGAATCAGTGAACATTTATAGGGTAATATACCCGTAAATTATATTAGTTCAGAGAATTCCTGGTTGGCTACTCAGCAGTGCGGTTCTGTGTGGACACAAACTGTGTCGTCTCAAGTCAAAGATTGTCGAGCGCACTTGTGATTTTAAAGATACCCACTAAACAGATTTGTATCCCTCCATCAATTTCCAGACTGCCCGTAGTGATTTATGTAAAATGAAATTGTTTACTAAACAGAAGTGCCCATTAAGCTAAATGCATCATGCTTAATTAATCTTTGTTGGGTGGTGTCTGTTGTGTAAGCATATTGAATCATAAGTCAAAGACAGCTTGAACTAAGTATTTGCAATAGAGACATAATGTTGTATTCATGCTGTTGTTGTAAAAGCACAACATGTTGTTTTAATTTGATACATTTCAGTCATTTATTTATTTATTCTGGTAATCTACTTATTAACTAACGTAATAACAATATGAGTAGAACACAGTATAATACAGTAGTAGCCGTTGTATAATACATTTGACTTTGCTTGGAGAAAGTATTCAGGCATGGTTTCTGTATGGAGCTACCAGCCACCTTGTGGTGAAATATAGTTACTACACATTAGTTTGGTTGTACATGATGGTAGGCAATGAAATACAAGGCATTCATTCATTTGTGACCGCCTAATTCTGTTCAGGGTGATGGGGTGTTGGATCATTTCCATGTAACTCTGTACTGAAGTAAAGAGACAACTGCTTTGCAAGTCTGTCACAAGAATCACAAAACTAGGCATGAAGTCTCTTTCTGCTTGCTGTGAAGTGAGCCAGTTATTCTAGTGCCCTGAACTTAAACACCCTTTGGTTAATGTTGATCGCACAGCGTTGGCCATATATTAAGTTGCACGTTATTATTATTGTAGGGAAGTATTTCTCACGCCTGTTGCTCCGACAATATAATGCATATGAGTAACATGCATGAAGCAAGCCATGCCTGTTGAAACATTAATTCACTGTGTGATACTTATTTCATTATTCATGTGAATAAATACTTGCAGCGAACTCCGGACTGAGACATCTGACATTGTAAATCTAGGAAGCTAATGTGCTTCATGGGCCATTTGACATACATGTTGGTTTCTTTCAATCTAACTGAGGATGTACAACTGTGCACAAACTCATTTGTTACAGTTGTCATGGAGACCCTGTCATTCAAATTTATCAGCGGTCCGCAGTGCTGGAAGTAACATGACTGGCCCACACGCACTGCTAATCATGCCTTCTGGCAGAATGTCTCACTCTATTTGAATCATTTACGATGGACTGAATATGGTAATTGTTCTTTTCACAGTGTAAAATGACAAAGAACAATAGCATCCAATGACAGGTTACTAATCCTCGTACTTTACACAATCATGCAGGAGCACATCATCAGACATATGCTTTGACTATGCTATGACTCAAACTAAACATGAATTGGAAATGCTGACAACTAAACAAGCTTCACAAAAAATAGTTCCAAATGGCTAATTTTGAATATTATTTTGGTCACACCAAATATTTTTCTCACATTTGTAATCAAGGTGGTGTGTATTTAAAGCAACATTCATTGACTTATTCAATGTGCCTTTCTGCAGTTTGATCCTTGGCAGGCGACGTCCACAGGGTTTGTCCCTGCAGCTGGAAATGGGGTTTAAGAAAGTGGCGAGAGTGAAGCAATGCAGTAGAACCGTGGGCCTGAAAGACACAGAACCGTTCTGCAAAGCTGAGGGGGCTGCACAGGGTCTTGCATGCGTGTGCACGCTTGTTTGTTTTGAGCTGAATACGATTATTGTTACCTTTTTGCTTCCCACGTCGGCCCCTCCCTCACTTGATACCATTCGGACAGCATATTCTTTTAACAGGTGGATTTCTCTGACACCGTTACAGCAAAGGGCAGCATACTGACAACAAAGCATGGTCTGTTCACCGTTTCTGTGGCCAAGCCACTCATGGACGGTGTCAGGGATGCCTGACAACTAACCCACCAATAAACATGTCATTCTTCACACAATCCTCCCTGATGAAGTGCTCGGTGGTTATGTGTTACTGTATGAAACTTTAACGGCGGGTGACAATCTTTATACATTTCCCATAAAATGAGCAAACACACACACCCAGAAATAATTGTACTTACGGTTGGTGAAAGGGAAGTTGATGATATTCTCCCACAAACCACAGTCTAATTCTGAAGTGTCACTAAGCCAGATGTGTCAAAAGTTCCCCTTTAGATTAATTGATCGATTAGCAGGCCAGTGGGAGTGGGACAGGAGATTGGTCTCCGTTCACTCCGGTGCATCTCTTGATTGAATTTCAATTTTATCACCTGGTACTCAGAAGGGAGAGGACACAGGTCACTACACTCGACAGGGTTCCACTTTCTCTGCAGCCTGAGGAGGCCTCTTTCAGCGGCAGAGAATTGACAGGCTGTGGACAAAAGCTCTCCGAGCTCCCTAAATAGAGACAAGCGTTGTGATTCTGGTGCTATGTACGGCAGAGGCCTTTCACACGCAGGTAAACACCTCAACAAACACACACATGTCCGCACAACATCACATAGACAGTATGTAAATAAGTCAGAATATAAATAATTTACCTGATCTGACACATAAAAACTCTGCTTATTCTTTTAAAATGGTCAAAAATTATTCTTCCGACCGGGGATGAGGAAAGAATACGCAAGAAAAACAACTCATGATAGGTCTGTCCGGGGAGATGTGTTGTATGAAGGTCACCGGATAGCACTGTTAACCTGAGAGGAATGCATAATTCAGAAAGGCCAGCAGAGAGTGTCCTGTGTAGCCTGTAAGCATTCACAGCCATCAGGTTACATCAGGTTACACTGACAGGAGGCGACTGACAGGAAACCACTTTGCCTCACAGAGGACCTGGACTTTTCATTTACATAAGAGGGAAACATTGACACACTCTTCCTAAGATGTACCTTATTTATTTATTTGTTTCATGTGCTAGGTGCTAATGTTACAGGCTACATGGGAACACTAAATTATCTTTAGCACTAATGAGGACACCAAAACAGTCATGCTGAAATCTAATAAGACTTGGGAGTATAAAAGCATTCAAATTCATCTGGATCCCTAAATGAAGACATTTAATGGGACAACAGTTGGTGCACTGTCACATCTCAGAATCAAATTTACTGACCGTCCCTCTGAGCTTGGTTTATTTTCTTGGCCCTCTAACAATTATTAAATTTGGTATGAGAAGCTTACAGACATTAGACAAGACAAACAAAGTAAAAGAAGGAACAGGCACTGATTCAACATCCAGTACACAGTGCAGCAATGCTCCCAAACTAATTGAATAGTGTGTGTATCCACTAGACTTCTAGCTGAAGCCATTACACAATATTTGATTGCTTTAAACCAGCAATTTATGCAAATCCAATGTGTGTACAAAGCTCCCTGATCTCTTTGTTGTACTCTTTATAGTTGTTTTATATGTAAACATTGTGAGTTTTGTGTTAGTGTTTTTGAATAATTACTGCTTACGGTTGAATAATAATAATATTTGTTTATATTATATTAAATAAAATGTATTAATGAATTTAATTCATGGATGTCACTGTTTTTCATTCTCCTTACATAATGCAAGATTGTGCTTGAAATACCACCTTGTTTATTATGTTTATTAATACTACTCCTTGAAATTATTAATCATGTCTCTGTTTAAAACATGAAGTGATTAGCATGCTTCTCGTGCAACTGTAGGAATTAAGGGTGATGGAATAGTGAAGAAGTCAATGGTAACCGTAGTTGTTAGGGTGTGGCTTGATTGGTGTATTAGGTAAAAAAATATATATTTTTACGGATTGGGAGGATTTTTGCGGCCTATTTGGGATCGGCACTCTATTGCAAGGGTGTTCATTGTATTCATTAGCAAAGCCTTTAGCACTTCATGTCCCCAATCATTCAAAAGTGAATAGGACACCCCAAAAAAACAGTTTCCAAAGGACACAATAAAACATTGTTAATGATTATGTTGTAGTGCAAAAAAAGGTTTAGCTGTGACAACTTTATGACTTTATGATGAAAACATTTTCCTCACCTCAAGCATGGCAATGCCAACATCCTGATTGATGCGTGCCCTCCCATCTATGTGATGTCACACTTATGAAGGCATGCAATGTTGATTTTGTGGTAATAGGGTTAAACTATTTACATTTTTTATTTCCTCTAATCAGGCTGATTTGACCTTATGTCCCATTCACCCGTACATCACCCACGGGTGACAGTGCGCTGCCTCGGCTCACAGTGTCTTTGTTTACTCCACATGAGGGGCTGTGGTTGGACTGAAATTGTTTGAAGGGGAAGTGCATAATGTTTTGGCCAGCATGAGCTCCTCAGTAATATCCACTGCTCCCAGTGAGAGCACGGGCGGCCTTCCTGAAGCCTGTTCAACCACATCAGTATCATGTTATGCAAACATCTGTGGAAATGTGATACCTAACTAGAAGTGACTGTGTATGGAAGGTGAACAAAGTAACAAGGCTGTAACACTGCCCTTTCTTAATGGGGCACTTTAATAGAGCAGAGCCATTGTTAATGCTATTATAATACCTGTGTTTTCTGGGGAAGAATATATGTGCTACACTTTCTCCGGCTAAATTAAAAAACTATTTAAAATGTTACAAATGCAACATTCACTTCTCTCTTCCTGTCCAGTAATTAACATGCACACTGATGCATCTCATCCTAATTCCTGCTCCTCATAATCTCGATATAATCATAATTAGTCATATATCACACGTTTGGCTCTATCATTTGTCTAAATCGGTTTGTTTGGGTCTGCACATCATCTGTAGTTTAACATTGTGACCACAAGATGGCAGTGTGCTTCAATTATATAGTTGAACCCTCCACTAAGAGAAGTTGTGTGTTGAGGCCTTGATGTTGAATGTTTTATTTCCACTAAAAACAATGAAAAACAAACTCATTTTCCTGTTGCATTGTGCTCCAATCCAGCAGAGTCCCTTAACATTAGGTTGATCTAACTCTCATGACCAATAGGGCCTAATTACATTGTATGTTGTATAGTGGGCCTGTGGGTGTCAATATTATAGAGACCACTGTAATACTAATACTATGCATTTGAGGCGGGTGTTGTAAAAGTGAATCAACAAGGTCAGTTAAGAAGTCAAAGGCAACTATATTTATTTATATGTTTAATACGTATTTTTAAAGCCGAGAACGAACCGCAACAACAAAAACGCGACTTACTTGTTAATATCAATTCAAAACGAATGAAAAATAAATCTTCACGGACAAACATAAACGATTAGATTGTTTTAAAGGACTTGCAGCCTCTTAAGACAGCACACATTCCCATTGAATATGTTTTAATGTCACCATTAAAGTCTCGCCACATGACGGCAAACGGTGCGACGTGCGCCGCCAGTGCTCCCAGTGCCGCCATGGGCAGGCAGCAGCGCTCTGCGGCTGGTTCCTGGTTTTGTAAATCCGTGATTGGACGGACGAAGTCACGTTGTCCGTGGAGCTGTCAGTCCGATTCTGCACCATTGTTCCCCGAGCAGCCGGAAGGAGTGCTGGTTAAGCACCGTTACATGCGACGACTGTGCGGGTTAGTCCAGGACTCCTCGGGAAGCCCGGTGCCGGGTTTGAGTGCTCTCACAGCGTGGATGGAAACTGGCTGAGGGGGAAATTATTGAGTCCATTGAGAGGAGGGCGTCACTGAACTGGCTGGATACAGAATGATAGTAACGAAATGAATGGTGAGTCCTCAGCAATCGTAAGTAATGGGCCTGTATTTGAACACATGTTTGATTAAATGGGGGAACAAGTATTTTATCTTTGTGTCTCACGTCTGTTCTCTGCTGCGTGGAGTAATTGGACTTGTTGTGCCTGTTGTTTTGGGACCTCATGTTGGGACCCATCCCCGAATGGTCCATTTGTCAAAGTCTTTTGAGCATCACATCTGAATAGGCATTCAGATTAAGAAATTATACCAACAATTAAAGACCATATTTTCTTTGTTCCATTCAAACCGTTGGCCATTTCATTGCTTCACACTTATAGTGCACAAAAGGTCCAGAGCACATAAAATAGACCCAGAGCTCAAAGGGATCCTACATGTTAGAGCTCCGATGCCTTTGTGTGTAATTCTTTAGGTCGCACATGTTCTTCATATAGACTGCTATACCAGGAGCGTGCTGACTGGTGTGTGGCCAACTGGCTGAGAGCCTTTCATGCAGACCGCAGGGAGAAGAGAGTCTGGTTCCCCGCAGAGCCTCCTGCAGAACATGCAGAGGAGGCAAAGAGCCTGTTCCTCTCCTACCTCCCTGGGGATGCCCCCTCCAACCCCCCAGCTATAATAGTGGCTCACAAAGAGATTTGGATAAAGCTCTGTCAATCATCTATACATCAATGCTGACATTTCCCTGACAAAACCTGTGCACTACAACACTTACATGACAAAATACTGTCTTTGTGCCAGTCTTGTTATGGCACCGACGTGTTAGCTGGTACAGCAGACATCATTTAAAGTCACGTTTTCTCTTAGAACTCAAGAAATTAGAGAGTCACTATTGGCAGACTAAATATTTAAATTGCTCTTCTCTATTCCCTACAGAACAGAGGCGGTTCACTGCAGTGTAATATTGTTCACTAAAGGTAAGAACACATCTATTTCTTGCAGTCTGAAATATCATACTGCCAGCCTTCACGACAGTTTAACATATTGAATTCATGCCTGAGAGAGAGAGATGGCGTTCAAAAGCTCGCACAAACTGTTGATGACGCTGCCACAAAAAGACCCTCTTGATAACGAGATATGATGTGATGTTGATGCAGACAACAGTATTTAGTCAATACCGACAGCTGCACTTTTATCACTGGATTATACCTGATATCTCTGATATCAAAATGATGAAAAGACGTTGTATCCTTTCGAGAGTATATGTTGTATGATATGCTTGATATTTATTTTTGACGGATAGATGAGGCTTCTTTTACTGTCACCTATGAAACCATGTAGTTCTATACATGTAACAATAATGTCATCAAAAGATGCAGATATGTAAACTGTCTGTTTGCGTTTGAGTTTGTTACATACAAGGCTTGAATATGGCAGCGTCATCATCCTTCTATGTCTTCTCCAACCTCACAGGACCTTTTTTTTTGCGAAAGCATGCACTCAAACATGCAATCACACAACCATTCCATCTTTGGGATTGAGATTTAAAAGGTGTGGGGGGGGGGGGGGGGGGGGGGGGGTGGGGGGGGGGTGGGGTGGGGGGGGTGTGTGAGTGATGTCGTGTGACTGTGTATTTCCCTCCTCAAACCATCTGTCCTTCTCGCTCTATCTTAACCCAGGTCCTCGGAGGAGCAAGTATAATTAGTACATGCGGCAATGAGTTTAAGGACATTGCCAACATTAAGTGGTGTATTTACTTGTGAAAAAGCTGCATCATTAAGCCGCCTTATTTGAATATGTGATTCAGTCATGTTGCTGCTACATACTGTAGCACAGATGGCTAAAGCTCGATACAGTGAATTAAAGTTCCATTAAAGATTCACAGGAAAGGTGTTGTGGCTGAGCGGCACTAAAGAGAGTCGAGCTGCAGGAGGCGGGTGTGGGTGACTTGTCTGCACACAACGGTTCACATGCACCAGCTAAATCCTTTTGTTTCCTTCTGTGTGGGAGCAACAAGGGCTCAGTGCTTTAAAGCTGCACCTGGAGGTTCAGGCAAATGTCCTGAGCGAGGCTAAAGGTCACATTGTAACTTGATGTGGGGAAAGCTATCGGTGGATTGTGCTTTAGATTTAGCAAGACATGAAAACAATCTGCTGGTTGTTGTTAGTCTGATAGAATAGAATAGTTCACCAAGTTGCTTGACATCCTACCACCTTCAAAATGTGAGGAGAATCTAACAACCCTTATGAACTTTTAAAAAAATCTAATTATCTTTTTGTAATATGACCATTCTATATGCTAAAAACTTACACAGAAAGAATAATTCAATATAATGCACATAATGTATAGGCCCAAAAGGCCACAACAAAATATGTGATAAACCATAGGAATTACTATATAAAAAAGAAGAAAATGACTCGTACACATTATTCATTCATAATTGTTATATCCTGCACACAAAAGGCATATTAACGAACATATTAGTAAGTACTATTATTACTCCATGTGGCCAAGATAAGAAATTAGCAGATTTTAAGATTTTATCTTTCAAGAATTTCTTTCCAATTAATCAGGATGACAAGTAATTGCAGCAACGTCTATTACTATCTATAGGCAGCATTCTGAGATTTGATGTGGTTATTTCTCTTTTTGATCAGTTGAGATGGTTCTGTGTGATACAAACAATGATCTTACAAAGCAACAGTAATTCCACTCAGTCTTTTTCTCATTAATTGTCACTGTACATGTTTTATTTCTCCGCTCAAGACACCAAATTAAAATGGCATCATCAATGAAGTCGAGGATTGTGTGAACTAATATCAACCTTTTAGATTACTGAGCAGCTTTGTGCATCTCAGCAGGGTTCACGGTTCCAATTTAGATGCTTTTGATGTGACTCTTTTTTTTGTGTGTCTCTGGCTCCTTCCTGCTGAGCTCGGGGGCTTTCACGGTTCAGGGCTGTGCTCTCTTGAGATGTTGCCATGACACCTATTTGGAATCTTTTGTCTGCTGCCAGCTAATTAAGTGTTAAGAAAAAAAAGATATATATTCTTCTGCCTTAATGTGTTTTATTTGTCAGCGCACTTGTACATCTCCTTGTGAACACCCAATGTCAGTACATACTTCAAAACACCTGAAGTATTTCTGTAATATTTGTTTTATTTGCAAATATTCTACAGGCAGTAGGTTACAGACAATACTATATTATGATGAGCCAGCAGCTTATAGCTAACAGTATTAAAGCGCCAACAGAGCAAACTACCACTTAAGTGCTGACAGAGCTACAAAGCCTACCTGAGGGGGAAGAGGAGGGTGGGTCAGGGCGCTGTTATCAGGCTGTATGAGAGCAAACCAGTGGGGCGCGCTCACATGCACTAAACACGCACTAAAAGCAAGCACTGGCCTTTTCAACAGAACAAGGAGGAGCTCGGATAACAACATACACAAAAGGAGAGTGACTTCATTCTCTTCACAGGTAGACATTGACTACAGTATGTCTTTACATAGCAAATAGTTGTTTGCTACTATAGCAGTGCTCTGAATCCCGTATGTAATAACTTTAAAGGGCATCGAAAACACATTTTCTCAATCAGCTTCTTTTCAGTAATATTCTGCCAAAGTTAGAATGGATTTTTGGTTATCGCACTTGGAAGATTTCTGTGTTGCTAGTGTTCTCTGTGTTCTTTTCATTGGTGTGCGGTTTGTATTTGGTGGGACTGAGTTGGAAAATCATGATGCCATTTACTGTCATACAAATCTGAATCTGATGACAGTTATGGCTTAGTTTGATTACTGTCAGTCAAATCTCATCAAATCACCCACACAGTCCGAATGAAGCAACGTTTTCGACTTCTTAATATCTTTAAATGTGATTGATGCGCTGGCTATTGAGTCATAACTATTTATGTGCATATGTTGGCACACACTGTCTCATAATCTGACGATTGGTCATTGTGACCAAAAGCTTCGATAGTACATTTTGCACAATGGAGATATGTGTGCAGTATTTTTTTTCATTTCAGTCTTGACTTGCAAATATGTTAAACACATTTAATCTGTCATAACCTACTTTATCAAAGCACGGATAGCTCTCAAAATGTAATTAAAAAGACAAAAGCACTATTTCTGGTAGGATCCTAACATAAAACACAACATCATGACATAATTCATTAATCTTTTTTTTAACTGGTATTAGTATCTTATAATGTATATTACATTTTTGTTACAAAAGGTAATATATCTAATGTAACATATGAATTAAATGTAACCTATTTTAACATTTACAATCAGAATTAAAATCTTAACAAGCTACACAATGAATAATACATAATAAATTAGGTGTGTATCCTGGATAACAATTCTTATTGATATTTCTCAGATATCTTTTGTGTAAATTCATTTTTTACAACACTCTCATTCACCATACTGTTAATCATATGCAGAGCTGGCCTACTTCACGGATTTTCACAGATAGCAGTGCGAATGTTTTGCATATAAAAAATGATTCAAGATCTCAACATGATACTGGCTATATATAAATGATAAGGCTTGTCTGCAGAATATGAACTCCACATCCCACAGCTTTCCCAGTCTGTGTGAGAGATGAAAGCAGCTCCGTCTCTATGAAATGCTTTGGCAGCTCTGTTTCTGCCAGCAAAACCGGCTTTTGCGAACTTTCAGGTGGGCATGGGAAAATATAGTCATAAATAAAATATAGAACCATGAATAATTTAGGCAGCATTGTGATTGACATGAGGGTGAAAAGTACCTGACTATATGCCTTCGCTCTGAGTGACTTGAATTGCAGCAAATCAAAACATTAGTCTGAATGTGGAGTTTTTTCTTTCAAGCTTGTTTGCTTTGGTGTATTTTGATCACTGCTTGTAACAACAAAGACGGTTGAGATGCTGGATGTCATGTCTCCTCAAAGATTACGCTCGAATTCACGGCTCATTTTCATTTAAAAACTGCTGATGCTGTGTGGAAATAGGAATGAAAAAAAATACACATCATTCCAGGAGTCAAACAAGTTCTCAAGGACTCAACTCACTCAAATAATTTACAGTTGTACACTGGCCACTATGATACTTCCAGTTTTTTTCCAACTGTTTTATGCGTTGATACAATATTTAAATCAAACTGGTGCAGCTGGATATTTCGTAATATGGAGCCCCCCTTTGCTTTAGGCCCATGTGGTTAATAAGGGGCTGCGCCTGCTCTATTGTTCTATAAGGAGGAAGAACAGATCAATGTTTCCCAGCACTCGGCTGTACTGTAGCTGTGGGATGGAGGCTGGAGCCGGCATCACCAGGCTGCAGCTCCTCCGTGTGCAGAGTGCTGAGCAGTGGGCTGTACTCTCCTCCCTTCCCTTCCCCTCTCTCTCTCTCTCTCTCGCACGCTCCTGCTACCCCCCCCCCCCCCCCCCCCCCTCTTCCATCCTTTCATGTGTGTGGAGCGGATCTGTCTGCAGCCTCAGGCTAGTGCGAGTTAACAAATGTACAGAGAGCATGTGAAGTCTCATTTGCATAAATCTGTAGAAGTCGCTACATTTCTTTGAATGGATTCCTTTGTGTTTAATTGCCGAATGCTTTTTTTTTTGTTCCTTTCTGCATGTTGAGTTATTTAAAGGCTAACTGAGAATGAAGATGACTGTATTTTACAATGTGTGTTATTTTTTTCTTATAATTTGTCCATCTGACCTTTATTGCAGTGCAATAGAAAAAAAGCCAGAGCAAATGTTTATTGTCACTGTCACTGAACAATTGGCAGGTGTGTTTCAGTGCTCTGCACCTCACATGAGCAATGAGTTGAGCCAGTTGCAAATATGATATATGATATAAGATGTGTAGATGCTATCGCTCAATTGCAAAATTTGCACATGGATGTTTTTAACATGAACTGCTGCACTATTTCAGTTTTTTATATACAAGCTATAACCCTTTGATTTTATCCATCCTTCGCATGAATTTAGATTTGGTGCGTTGTCGCTACATGTTCTCCAGGGAAATGACTGGTGTTTATCGTGTTATTCCTGAACATGACGCTAGCACATACAGATTAAGGCAGATGGCCCTGACCTTTCACCGGAAACACTTTCTACTTTTCATGTATGATTTAGGAACCTATCGCATCCCTTCTACAAAATGTGTCAATGAATATATGAGCGGGTGTGTTGTGTTCTCTCTGAGGCAGGGATCCTCCACTGACATCATCTGTAGCTGTATAATCATCCAGGCCACAGCCTCTCCTCAGGGGAGTCCAGCTGAGACCTAGCCGCTCTCTCTTTATATCTATCTAGTTATTTCTCTCTCTCCCTGTGCATAGCTTCCCCCCCCCCCCCCCCCCCCCCCCCCCCCCCCTCTCTCTCTCTCTCTCTCTCTCAAGGTTGCCATTATGGCTGTGTGACACCAGTGATGGATGAGTTCGAACACAACCTCAAGACTGGCTGCAAGGCCCGGGATCTTTTGTGGACTCCGGCTTTGTCTTTTGATCCCATCAGTTGGTTAAACTGGAGTGCACCCTCGGCTACTCAGACGGGGTCTACTAAAATGAGAAAAAAAGTTTTTTTCACATTATAAAAGAATAAGAAAGAATTACAAAAAAGATCTGGCCAAGCCATCTGTGCTTCATCACAGTGGAAACACTCGTAGTCTGCGATGCGATCAGCCATATTGAATGAAATAGCCATTTGGCAAACGCAGACACACAGAAAGGAGCACATTTGCAATCTGTATCAGTCTATAATCCACACAACCCCACTGCATGTCTCCCCCCCCCACCCCCCCCCCCCCCCCCCCCCCCCCCCCCCCCCCACACACAGACACACACATACACGGTTGGCAGTCATACAAGCATCTGATGGTTCTCCTGGAGGAACTGCGTCCCCTGAACATTATATGTATGTGCAAATAATGAGTGTATATGTAACTGACTAATTAATGATTTACGCATATGCATCTACAATATTTAACAGCAATGCAGGTGGGATGTTTGTTTAGCACAAGTAAGTTTAGAGTGTGGAGGGCTGTTCCCTTTGACACAGACTTCAAATAGTGATGCTACTAAAAACATGTAAAGCTGCAACAAGCAACTTTTGACCACCTGGGGACAGGAATACTACAGCTGTTAATACTGCTGGCTAATTGATTTAGTGCAGCTAATGTGCAAGCAAACACTTTGGCATCTACATTGATATCTAAAGTCATGTTTCTGGTTGCCCTACCAAGTCTTGTATCCACTGTCCTCTTGGTCTCCATCAACTCCTTTAGCTTGCTAAGTGTCATCTTGAAACTCGGTATCCAGTTTCATTAAATACATCTATGATCTGAGCTTGTTATCCAGAGATAGCTGCCTACAATCTTGTAGGTGTTAGATCATGAGAACTGTAAGACTCAACCATCAAATAAAGTCAAATAAATTAAGGATCTTAAGAAAGCTCATGTGGGGATGTGGCACGGTCCAGAGGAACTTTTCATCCACTTACTCTTTATGGCCAGTGCAGGTATCTTTTATGCCTTTGGAAGTGCACTACAGATATTTTTATGAATGATGGCAGATGGCTTCTGTATGGTGCAGCTTCAGATAGCTACAATATGCAGCTGATGGCAACCTGATGGAAACCCTTGACCTTGGATTTGAATCTACATAGGGAGAAAAACCTGCCATATGTTCTGTATGGTATTTTAATATTGTGAGATAGCTGTGTTGAGCGTTGAGATGGATACTGTCTGCGATGAAGATGATAAGCAGAGTGGGTGCAATGATTCATCTTTATTTCATTCCAGTTTCTTCCATTGAAGGTTCTACTTCATGGCCACTGGTGCTTAACAGTTGCTCATGTGTTGTCGTGAAGCCAGACAATTATGAGTTATATGTTTTGGCGAGATCACTGAAGGGTTTATGTAATGATTGATTTTACAATTCACATTTTAACTGTGTGCAAAGGACCATGGGAATAACGATTGTAGGAATGTTGTTGAAGAAGCAGGCAGCGCATGTGTCAGAGTATATTCAAAAGGCAAGCGTTCTCTTCTCCAGCTTCCACTTTGTTAATGCTCTGTAAAACAGAAATAAACAAACAGGGTAACTTAACCTATACTTGTGTTCTTTTCAAAAAATATGTCCAGTATTTGCAGTGAGAAACAACAAGCACTCCTCTGTTTGCTTAAAAACACATTTTAGAATTTACCTTTCATCTGGTACAGTGGGAGTTGGCCAGGACTTTTGCAAATGACCTCAATAACTGTACACACATTATTTATTCTAAACCTTTTCTTCGTTTGATTTCACCTGCAGTTTTTCAATCTCCTTCATTGAAATAAGAAAGCCTCTTGAAAGTCAGAGCAGATATAGGTCGCCATCACTGGCGCAATGGTGTAACAAATGCCATTTCCCCAGCTTATGTTTTGCATTTTTAGGTAATAGGGCAGTTTCTATGTGTGATGCTCGTGGATGAATCATTAAATACATAAATTGAAATGAATAAAATAAATGCAGATGCAGTCTCATAACACCTTACATCAAAGTGATTAAAAGAACAAATAGGCAAAAATAACTTGAATGAATATATTGTATGATATACGTATATATGATTATATGATACTCTCCTCAGTGCTATTTTCACAAGGAAATCTTCAACTCTACTGTAACAGAATGTTGACAGTAGAGTGTGTTTGGGATGTTTCTGCTCGTAAGATGTAAGAGAACACAGAAGATATGAAATGCTTTTTATTCAGATATCCAGACCGGAGTTGTAAAGTGTACTTCACTGTGTGTATGTTTTTAGATTATTTTAAGCAGAAGACCCCTGAAATGGAATTCAATTATTGTAAAGTGTATATTAAACAGACTATTCATGATAGGATATATTAATATGGGTTATATTTATTTGAATTCATATTCATAAATACATATAAGTACGGTCATATCAAACTTTGTAAAAGACAGAAAACCAGGCATTGGCTTATGGATTCCCATTATGCTAAACACATTTAATGCTGATGAGATAGTAGCTGGGCTGCACGGTGGTGTAGTGGCTAGCACTGTCGCCTCACAGCAAGAGGGCCGCGGATTCAATTCCCGGTCGGAGCGGTCCTTCTGTGTGGAGTTTGCATGTTCTCCCCGTGGCAGCATGGGTTCTCTCCGGGCTCTCCGGCTTCCTCCCACAGTCCAAAGACATGCTGCAGGTTAATTGATCTCTAAATTGCCCATAGGTGTGAATGTGAGAGTGAATGGTTGTATGTCCCTACATGTGCCCTCGATGGACTGGCGGCCTGTCCAGGGTGTCCCCTGCCTTCGCCCTATGTCAGCTGGGATAGGCTCCAGCGCCCCCGCGACCCTAATGAGGATAAGTGGTATTGAAAATGGATGGATGGAGATAGTAGCTTTGCTTTACACCTTTGTCAGGTGTGAGCCCACAGATCCAGCAGACATCACTCAGCCATCATGTTCCTACCTATTAGTATGAGTCACCAAACATCTTTCTGCAATATATACTCTGTTTGTCATTTTGTAGTTTTTTGTTTGTGTCAGCATACAGAGGGGAAACAAAGTAAAATATAGTATTTTTTAATTGGAGACCTAACTTAACTGTAATCGACTAAACAGGAGCCATTTTAATGGAAAAGTCACTCTACAAGGGATATAAACCCTTAATTAATGTATTCCCACTGCTACCTCTACTACTCTTTCTACTACTACTATTACTACTACTACTACTACTACTACTACTACTAAATACAGCTCAGATTGCTTGACAGTAGTCAAATTACTTCATGAAGTACCAGAACACCTTAGGCCGGAGATCAATGATCGACTTTGTAATCGTATCATCTGATCTGCGGCCGTATGTCTTGGACACTCGGGTGAAGAGAGGAGCAGAGCTGTCAACTGATCACCACCTGGTGGTGAGTTGGATCAGATGGCGGGGGACTCGGCTAGGAGAGACCTGGCAAGCCCAAACGTGTAGTGAGGGTGAACTGGGAACGTCTGGCAGAGGATCCTGTCCGGGAGGTCTTCAACTCCCACCTCCGGAAGAACTTCTCACAAATCCCGAGGGAGGCTGGGGACATGGAATCCGAGTGGATCTTGTTCAAAGCCTCTATTGTGGACGCGGCTGCTCGGGGCTGTGGCCGGAAGGTCATCGGTGCCTGTCGTGGCGGCAACCCTAGAACCCGGTGGTGGACACCGGGGGTGAGGGTAGCCGTCAAACTGAAGAAGGAGGCCTTTCGGGCCTGGCTGGCCCAGGGGTCTCCTGAAGCAGCTGACGGGTACCGGCGGGCCAAAAGGGCTGCAGCGACGATGGTCGCGGAGGCTAAAACTCGGGCATGGGAGGAGTTCGGGGAGGCCATGGAGAAGGACTTTCGGTTGGCCTCAAGGAAGTTCTGGCAAACCATCCGACGGCTCAGGAAGGGAAAGCAGGGTCTACCCCAGGCTGTTCTCAGCAGGGGGGGGGAACTGCTGACCCGGACTGGGGACATCGTCGGGCGGTGGAAAGAGCACTTTGAGGAACTCCTAAACCCGGCCAACATGTCCCCCGGAGAGGGGGCAGCGCCGGAAGACTTTGGGGTGGATTCACCCATATCCCTGGCAGAGGTCGCTAAGGTAGTCAAAAAGCTCCTTGGTGGCAAGGCGCCAGGGGTGGATGAGATCCGCCCTGAGATGCTGAAAGCGCTGGACATTGTTGGGCTGTCTTGGTTGACACGCCTTTTCAGTGTCGCATGGGGGTCGGGAACAGTGCCCATGGACTGGCAGACCGGGGTGGTGGTTCCCATCTTCAAGAAGGGGGACCGGAGAGTGTGCTCGAACTATCGAGGTATCACACTGCTCAGCCTCCCGGGAAAAGCTTATGCCAGGGTGCTGGAGAGGAGGCTCCGACCGCTTGTCGAACCTCAGATCCAGGACGAACAGTGCGGATTCCGTCCCGGTCGTGGAACAGTGGACCAGCTCTTTACCCTCGCAAGATTACTGGAGGGGTCCTGGGAGTTTGCCCAACCAGTTTACATGTGCTTTGTAGACCTGGAGAAGGCTTTCGACCGGGTCCCTCGGGGGTTTTTGTGGGGGGTGCTGCGGGAGTATGGGGTGCCGGACCCGTTGGCACGGGCCATCCGGTCTCTGTATGCCTGCAGTAGGAGCTGTGTTCGTCTCCTCGGTAGTAAGTCAGACACGTTCCCGGTGGGTGTTGGCCTCCGCCAGGGCTGCCCTTTATCACCGGTCCTGTTCGTGACCTTCATGGACAGGATATCTAGGCGCAGCCAGGGGGGCGGAGAGGATCCGGTTCGGGAGTCTCGGGATCGCCTCTCTGCTGTTTGCGGATGATGTGGTCCTGTTCGCCTCCTCGGACCGTGACCTCCAGCATTCACTGGGGCGTTTTGCAGCCGAGTGCGAAGCGGCAGGGATGAGAGTTAGCACCTCCAAATCTGAGGCCATGGTGCTCTGCCGGAAACCGGCGGATTGCTCCCTCCAGGTGGGGGCAAACTGCCTACCCCAAGCGAAGGAGTTCAAGTATCTCGGGGTCTTGTTCACGAGTGAGGGTAAGGTGGAGCGGGAGATCGATAGGCGGATCGGTGCGGCTGCAGCAGTAAAACAGGCGCTGTACCGGTCCGTCTTAGTGAAGAGGGAGCTGAGCCGGAAGGCAAAGCTCTCCATTTACTGGTCGGTCTACGTTCCAACCCTCACCTATGGTCACGAACTCTGGGTCGTGACCGAAAGAACGAGATCTCGGATACAAGCGGCCGAAATGAGCTTCCTCCGTAGGGTGGCCGGGCTCAGCCTTAGAGATAGGGTAAGGAGCTCGGACATCAGGGGGGAGCTTGGAGTCGAGTCGCTGCTCCTTCGTGTCGAAAGGAGTCAGCTGAGGTGGTTCGGGCATCTAGTTAGGATGCCTCCTGGACGCCTCCCATTAGAGGTTTTCCGGGCACGTCCAACTGGTAGGAGGCCCCGGGGAAGACCGAGGACACGCTGGAGGGATTATATCTCCCGGCTGGCCTTGGAACGCCTCGGGATCCCCCAGAATGAGCTGGAAAGTGCTGCGGGTGAGAGGGAAGCCTGGGTCGGCCTGCTGAACCTGCTGCCACCGCGACCCGACCCCGGATAAGCGGGTGATAATGGATGGATGGATGGATGGATGGAAGTAATAACACTGAGAACAAATATAATTTTGCCTCTTAATTACTACACAGTACAGATTAACTTGACACTGATATTTGCTTGCAACACTGAGATTCAGAACTATCATGATTTTTGAAGGCCAAATTAACGTATAGCTGCTTGTTAATGTGTCTTAGGCTGTGGTTGGCCAATAATATATTGTATAAGAGAGAGACAACAGGGAAGGAGGAGGAGCGCAGTGCTGTTGAGGCGAGGTTCAGTGAGGACACTGTGTGGAAGCAACACAAATCCCACATAACATTGTCAATTAACTTTAACATAAATCACAATTGATTTAAATGATGCAGTGTTGAGGTTTTGAGTAGCAATGCCTCTACTGTTGCTACCTACTACATTATACACTGTGTTTGTTCCCAAAAAAGATCATTTGTTTGTGAGGATTGTAATGCTATGTCGGCTGTAAAAAGCCTTTAAGCTGAAAGCTATTGTAAGAGGAAGACCTTTTATGTTGAAATACGGCCTAATTGAGTGCAATAATTAAATAATGGGTCTCTGACTGAGCATGCTGAGGCCCCTCGAACTCCTCTGCAGGACTTCCTGGCAAAGGAAGTTTTGGGATCACACTCACTACAGTGCTGACAAATCATATACAGATAAGTTAGTACATGATTATATCATTTTTTTTCAACCTCTTCCAGGTATACTTTCAGATTTTTTATGCTCGTTGATGCAACTGGATTATGCTGAGATTCTTATATAAAACACTGCAACGCTCTGTCATTCAATTTCATTTTATCCTCTTTATCTTGTCAAACTATTTTGTAATTGAAGCTTTTATTTTGTAGTTTTATGATGATATGATGGTCCCATTGTGTTGTTCTTGGCATCAGATGTTTTTTAATTTTCTTTTTCTTTTTCTTATCCTCTATCCTTTCTCACTCCACCTCTTCCTCATTCTCCCCCTCCCAGTTGCTATTCCCCCCAAAATCCCCTCCTCTCTGCATCTCAGTTTTAACCCCCCAGCTCTTTTCCCCACTGCCCTCCATCTCCTATACATCCCACTACACCTCTCCCCTTATCCATTTCTCCGACATTCTGTCTTTTTCCCTCTTTCTGACCATCCATACATCCTCCTACCCTCTACTCACCCCCCTTCCCCTCCCTGCAGCTCATGTTGGTAAAAATATCTGCAGACAGCAGGAGCAGAGGCACGCCTGACTCTCTCTCTCTCTCTCTCTCTCTCTCTCTCTCTCTTTCTCTCTCTCTCTCTCTCTCTCAGACATCCCACCCATGTGATCTCACAGGCTGCCTCTGCTTTGCTCCAGTCTGGCTTCTGCCTTTCAGCCGGCTGCAGCTAATGAGCCTTTGTGTGGCCAGAGAGAGAGAGAGAGAGAGAGAGAAAGAGAAAGAGAGAGAGAGAGAGAGAGAAAAAAAAAAGAGAGAGAGGTGGGGGGGAACCCAGTGACAGGGAATTAAAGTAAGAAAGACTGTTGTCTTGCAACAAAAAAGCATATGTTACCGACAGTGCAGTCAGAGCTGGAAAGTCTCTCACACTCCTGCACCCTTTTTTTCTTATGCATGTGGAGCTCAGGGGTCGCTGCAAATCAGTGGACTGAAACAAAATGGGAACTTCTTCACTCACCATGTTTCAATTTTTTGAATAGCCACATTTATGATTGTGTGGCTGAGCTGCTGTGAGAAGAGGTGAAAGGAGTCTCAGTCTGCCAGTGGATACAGGTCAGTTGTTCCTGTTAGGGCCAGCACACACAGAAGAAGTGTAATCTGGTCATCGAAGGACTGATGTGTCATGACTTGCACCAGATGCCATAGGCTGGTTAGCATCACTTGGGATGAGTGTTTTGAGCCTTGAGTTGTCACATCGGTTTTATTGGGACTGTGGGAAAATTGTGAATGACGAGAATGTATTCAGAGTGCAAGCGTGCCACAGTGCCGAGAGCGCTGTTGATTAAAGCCAGGAGTTAGTTTCCACAGTTGATGTGTGTGCACAGACAGGCAAACACAGGGAGGGGCTTTCCAAGCTGGCTTTTGCTGCATTATTTTCCCTGGGATTTTCTCCCTTGTATAATAGTGTATTGTATTGCGGCCCAGCAATGATTGGTGGTAAGGCAACAGAGAAGACAAAGAAAGAGCCGTTAGATAGGAGAAACCATCTCTGGTTTTTATTTAGCCTCGATGAAAAAAGGCTTTCAGCCAGTTCACCCACAGCTCTCTGGTTGATGATGTCATGCCCATCCAGTGTCAACATTTTAACTCTGATTTCATGCAGTCATAACTGAATGCAAATGAATGAGTAATGTGTTAATGTGGGAAAGTAACTATAATACATATAAAGACTAATTTGCTTGTTAACTAACATTGGTGTTTTAGTATGAAGAACCCTTATACACACTATGTAATACTGGAAATACTGTTATACATGGGAAAACACTTGTGAGGGTACATAATAATCTCCATGGAAACCACTTTTGGTATCAAAGCCTAGTGCAGCCTCAGCTGAGGGATAAGTATAGAAATAGGTTTCCAACAATGGCATTTAATTAGAACCCTTGCTAGGAAATGGAATAACATTACAATTGTTGTGGAAATGTTAGTTTTGTGGAATACATGAGTTTCTTTACTGTTTCAATGTGAAATTAGCAGCTACAACATTTCAAATCTGACAAGACACATTTAATATATTTCAGTATTAGTTAATTAGACAATGCCATTATGTCACTCAGAAAAGAAAGTAGATTTGTTGTTTCCTGTCAGTCAGTTCAGTTATTCGCTTTAGTGAATGAAACATATGGTTAACTCCAGGTCCTCTTATAGATTTTGTTTCCAAATTAATATCAGCTCTTTCTGAAAGGAAATATTTTCAGGGAGGGTACCCCGACTGGCTCCTCTCTCCTCTACTGTCTCCCAGATGGAGGATGCCTCACATTCCACAGTTGAAGGTAGAATTGTTTACTCTGGAGGTCCTCCAAATGCTGGCGGTGCCATGTCCCTGCGCTGAACAAGCACAGCCTCCTGGGAACAATGACCCTCTTGCTGGCAGTGCTAGTCCTCTCCGGGTTGCACCTCTTTCTCTCAGGCAGCATTTGCATCTGCAATGACTCGATAGCAGAGCCCAGATGAAACGCTGTGTGTGAATGGAACTCCCCCACAAGCTGCTCTGGCAGATAGACAGAGTGGGACTGGTGGAAGATGCATGCCGCCTTCACTGATTCCAGCTTCCAAGAGAGACAGCAGTGAGGGCAAGCTGCCAGTCATAGCAATCCTTGCTGTGCTACAGCCGCACTGTTGTGTTATTGGGTTTATTTTAAAATGTGAGATGACGTTCCAGCTGCTGAGAAAAGGAACAGAGGGCTTCTTCAACGAAATACAAGATTAAAGGACTGCAATTTCAGCATTGTCTCATATGATGAATAGGGATTAAATGCATCCTGCACTATTACAGCCATTACACATTGACAAATAAGTAGGGGAAAAGCAGTTATCAAAATAATATATGTTTTGACAATTACAATGCAGTGGTTTCCGTGTAATTGAGATTAGTTTGGGTGTAGTTGACTGATGAGCTTGGTCTAATTGCATCATCAGTCAGAGGGAGTTAATGGCCCCTCAATTGACATTGAAGTAGTTTGCAACACTTCTGTTTCAACAGCCTCTGTATGAAGTGCTGGCACAAATATTTAGCTGCACCTACACAGGCATACAAAAATAGTTTTTATTATTATTATCTCAGAAACTGGCCATAACAGTGCTGTCCCTGATTTAACAGTAGAGATACCGTTACAGATAATATTATCATGGCACTATTTAATGATAGCACTGAGAGGTCTGTAGCAGAGATGATATCTTTTGTTCCAGTTTTGCTATTCATCCTTTGTAATTTTTGACTCTGTTGCTGATTATAAAGCAGATGAGAGCCCGTCACAGTACAGTTGTTTTTGCTCTGGCGTGACTGTATTCACCTGAGGCCTTTCCTTTTTTCCTGTAGGAAGCGTTTGACCTAACAGAAGCTCATTACAGATGTCACTAAAAAAAAACTATCCTGTCAACAAAAGCTTCACCTTTGCCTCTAGCGCTGCATGATGTGTGATAGTACACAGCACTTTGTGTTGTGCAGATTGTTGTCAGAGTTCAATAGCTACACGATGCACATCAGCAAGTGCACATCGGCATGTGCATGCACTTGTAAAAATTGACATGAACATCACACTAATACTACGGATGCATGTTGGAATTTGTTGCATTGGATTTTAGAAAAGGTGTTTTTTGTAAGATGCAGTGTAATACATTTCAAGCCTGTGAATTTTTCTTTTCTTTTATAGTATCAGCAATTAAATGCACATAGTCACTTAATATTCTACGTAGTACTGTACATCATTCATATGTATTGTATATAATTTTACCGAGACCGGTAGCAGTGCAAGGGAAGTCCAGTATCTTATTTTCTCCAGCCTCTCAATCCAAGACAGTGGAATTAATGTAGTATGTAATTAGCAGCTTTCTCCTTCCATCTTAGCTCCTTTGTGCCAAGGTGATCATTTGCCTAGGGAACGCCTGGGAGCTGGGATAGTGGCAGGAAATATATTGTGTGTGTGTGTGTGTGTGTCTGTGTGTGCATGCGTGTGTGTGTGTGTGTGTGTGTGTGTGTGTGTGTGTGTGTGTGTGTGTGTAGGGAGGAGGAAGGGGGAGTCAGGGTCTCATTGCTAATTGACTGTGTTGAGGATTATGAAAGCCCTAAACTGGATATTAAATAATGTGTGGCCCCCTTTCCTGTCTTTCGGTTTCAGGTGCAGATGCGGCGGACCATGAGTGGAATACTGAAGAGGAAATTTGAGGAGGTGGAAGCCTCCTCCTCCCCGTGCTCTTCCTTGCGGGAGTCTGATGATGAGGTCTCCTGCAGTGAGAGTGGGGATAGCAGTGACAGTGTCAACCCCTCTGCCTCAGCCCCTTTCACCCGTGAGTGCCTGTGTTGTTGTTGTTTTTGTTCATACATTGAGCTCAGTCTGGCTATTGACAGTAAGGTTACTGTTGTCATTTTATGTCTAGGGGAAAAAAATGCTCAAGCACTGAAAGGGGGGTTTAATCAATTAAGGAACAACACTCAACCTGATTTTGTAGCTCACAATCAATGCAGGATGAAGGTCGGACAAAACAGATCTGCATGTCTGTTGATAAGCAAGTGTAATATGAATTTACTGTTGTAGCTGAGCAGAGGAGAGGAGATGCTAAGAGTCCAGTGCTGTAATAAAGGGGAAGAATGCACAGACAGCCTCCCTCATTAGGCAACAGCATCAGTGTACAGGCCCAGCCAGATGAATGAGCCAATGCAGTCTCAAGCTGTGTGTGTGTGTGTGTGTGTGAGAGTGTGCAACACTGACAGTAATGTACATGTAAATGCACTCTCTAAGAACATTACTATTTTTATCATTGATAGATCTTAATGATTATTTTCTTATAATTAATTAATCGTTTGGTCCACAAAATGTTGTCGCGAAAAATGACTCTAAGGCCTAAGGTGGTCAACTTGTTTTCACCATCCAACTAACAAATCTTTAAAATGATCCGTTTACAAACAAAGAAGAGCAGCAAGCATTACTGAGACCACAAAATGCACTTTGGTTGAAAAATTACTTGAATTATTAATTACCAAAATAGTTGGAGATTCATTTTCTATTGATCGACTAATTGTTTTAGCTGCAGCTACGATTAACAAAAGCTAAACAGCTGCAGATCTGCTTGTTTTGGTTTACTGAGATAAGGTCACAGCTAAGATTATGTGAAGCACCAGTTCCAAAAGAGGTTTGCTATTCAGTTATTTCTGGCTTGAGTTTACTTTGTAATAAAGATAAAGCAACCACAACAAGATATGTCTCCTCTGCAGGTTCAAAAGGACACTGAAGACATCACAAATAAGTAACGCAGTGCACGCGTACATCTTAATATCTAAAACAGAGACAGCATGTGAGTGTAATAGATAATACAGTTGTAGTGTATTCATACTTTTGGGGGGATTTTGAAAGCATCCATCTTAATAATGCAATTCTTAAAAAAAACAAAAGAAAGCAGTCATCTTTGGACAGGATGTGGTTTTTTTTTTTGTGACTTTAATTGAAAGCAAAGTAAATCCTAAATGTGCACATTAATGATGCCCCGTGCACTGTTTACTTTTTTAGTCTTTTTGAATGACATGCAGACGGGTGACAGGGCCCCCCTCCCTGTAGTGAGACATAAGTAGGGTGCTGCGTCCCTAGAGGCTGAGCTTGGCCTCGGTGTCAGCTGCAGCTGCTGGTAGCTGGGGAGAAGGTCAGCTGGCAGCAAAAAGGGAGCTGTTCACAGGAGAGACTTCACTCCTGTGAAGGGACATGTACATGTGTGACAGTGATTGACTGTCATTGCAGAGGGATGAAACGATTGAATACTAAGTGGTTTTACATCGAGAGAGGAGGAAAAACATCTGTGTTGTTGTGTTTCTCAAGAGGGTAAACGTCTTCAAAGGGTAAAGGAACACTATAGTACCTTTAAGATACCTGGGACATGTTGCTCCCCCCCCCCCCATCGGTTAAAATTTTTTTTGTAGATAGTAAAACTCGGCTGTGCTCAGTCTGACAGCTCTACATCTCTAATGAAATGCATTGTCCCCCTTGCAAGGGGGGGGGGGGGGGGGGTTGCAACCAGATGGTTTCTATTTGTCCTGTCTGTCTGATATGGGGCGAGCGCTGGGAACACACTGCCTCTGTGAACCGGCACTCTTCATCTCTGGGCCAGGCAGGGGATTATTTATGCTCCATCATTGCCCTCCTCTCTGCCTCTCCCTCTTGTAGAGCTCTCCTTAAAAAGACACACTGAGGACTCGCATGCCAAGCGGAAGCTTGTGGATCTGATGAAATCCTTCCCTACAAAGCTGCGCTAAGATATGACGAAGCTCGCCATAATGACACGAAAGAATACCCCCTCATGTTTGAGGACAAAAATGCACGTCTGTTCTGCTGCAGCATGAAATAATGATACAATGATGCATTTATTTGCAGTGTAGACCTTTACATTTTTCCCCACTGGATTATTGAATTGTCAAGATAAGACACTTTTTTTTTACATTAAACGTCTTCCTTTGCAGCTGACTCAATATTGAAGAGAGAGAAGCGCCTGCGGACGAGGAGGGTGCATTTTGAGAATGTGACCGTGTACTACTTCAGTCGGCGGCAGGGCTTCACCAGCGTGCCCAGCCAGGGAGGCAGCACGCTGGGCATGTCCAACAGGCATAGCTGGATCAGGCAGTACTCCCTGGGGGAATTTGCCGTGGAGCAGGAGAGGATCCACAGAGACATGCTCAGAGATCACCTGAAGGAGGAGAAGCTCAATTCAATCAAACTCAAGGTAAATGCTTGGTAATCTTCATCAGAGTAATATTGACACATATTTATCTATAATGGATTTTATAAGCACAGAAGATATAAGAGTGCATTTGAAAGGAATGTGGGTCACTTTGTTTCTATTCTCTCGCTCGGATCTGATTCCTCTTGTTTTCAGCTGACTAAGAATGGCACGGTGGAGTCTGAAGAGGCCAACGCGCTCACGGCAGAGGACATTTCTGACGACGACATTGATCTGGACAACACAGAGGTAGACGAGTACTTCTTCCTGCAGCCACTGACCACTAAAAAGCGCCGAGCGCTGCTGCGCTCCTCTGGGGTAAAAAAGATTGACGTGGAAGAGAAACATGAACTGCGGGCTATCCGGATGTCCAGAGAGGACTGCGGCTGTGATTGCAGAGTCTTCTGTGACCCGGAGACTTGTGCCTGCAGCATCGCGGGGATCAAGTGCCAGGTAAATGCTATGACATGCATGTCTTCAGCTTTTCCCCTGCCCTACTGTACATTTAAATAGAAGGTGCATCAATGACTGATATAGTATATTAAAGAAAGCACATTCATTATTTGATACAATAATGTCGTCATCAAATGACACAAATGAACAGCACAGTAAATGTTGTATTTACCTTAGGTGGACCGAATGTCATTTCCTTGTGGCTGCACAAAAGAGGGCTGCACCAATTCAACTGGGAGAGTGGAGTTTAATCCCATCCGTGTTCGGACCCACTTTTTGCACACCATAATGAAGCTGGAACTGGAGAAGAGCCGTGAGCAGCAGCAAGTGTCCCCCAACAACGGTTACCATAGCGAAACTAACGACCTGGGAAGTGGAAACCCTCTGGTTCAGTCCCAGCACAGGTTGGAGTACTCCCTGTCAGACGCCACCCCACAGGCGGCCAGCATCCACCTGCAGGCTGTGGACGAGATGGAGGAGACGCTAGATGACGAGGAGGAGGAGGAGGAGGATGAAGAAGACGAGGAGGAGGAGGAAGAGGAGGAGAACGAAGAAGACGATGAGGACGAAGAGGACAGTAGCAGTGTTTGCAGTGTCCTGTCTGACTCCAGCACCCAAAGCTTAGCCAACAGCGACTCTGAGGATGAGGATGATGAAGACGAAGAGAAGTCCAAGACCTTTCAGGGTGGCATGACGACCCCGTCAGTGTCTCATACTGACGTTGTCCCCTTGTCCTCTGTGCTGTGTTACAGCAATGGCTCTGTGGCTCATGACCACCACATGAGCGGAAGCACTTATTTAATGAACTCCTCTTCAGCTGAGTACTATCAGCTGGGGAGCTCCAGTGCCGTCTCTAATGGCCAAACCAGCCGTCCCAGTGAACCCTACGGGGAAGCCTTAGCGTTCCAAGATCCAGTCACCACGAACAACGGCAACAGAGCCCAAGGACCATTCAACATGTCTGCCGAGCAGTACACAGACTACTCTAATCAGACTGAGGAGCAATACACAGCTAATCACCATTTCACGCTGACCAACGGCGCTCCTGCCGCCCCTTTGACCTGCTACGCATCTGATCAGAAGGAGAAGGTGTTGTCCAAAGCAGCTTTTGTGGAGCAGCCGGACACTCAGAACCAGACACAGTATAAAAACTACTTGAACAATAGCACACAGGGTTCCTACAGCAGCTCATGTATGACAGCTGAACAGCCACAGCAAGAGTCCGGTGTTAACGGCCATTCTGACCTGAGCTCACTAGGAAATAGCACTAACAACCTCCCTTTACCAGACCATTGCCCTGAGGTCACAGCCATTTAGTGGGCCTCACCTTTTGAAGTGTTCTTTCATCCTCACGTCTTCACTTGAGCCTGACCAAGTGGTATTTTAAGGGAACATAATCATGGTCTTTTTTTTGCATTATCTGACCTGAGCAATTTCCAGCACCGGAGTACATTCTCATCTGTATCTATAAAGCCATAGGGTCATGATGGAAATGTTTTAATTATTCGTTCCTGTGGGTTCCTCCACGACAGCGGGTGCTGAACTGGAAGATGGAACAGATTAAAAAGGTTGTTTTTTAGTCCGTTTTGTCATGCTGTGCAATGTATCTTGTAATTTCAGATATGAAGTTCTAGTTTGAAGCAGATATTGTACCGTAGATGGAGATTTTCTATGTCTACTGTATGTGTCAAATGTGCAAAAAGGTTTATTGTCAGTTTATTTATTGTTTCTGAATTATGTGTATACTTACATATTGTAAATGTTTTGATAACAATATGCATGCTGTTTCGGGAATCTCAGTGACATTTAGGAAAAAAGAATTGCCATTGTTTTATATAAATGTGTTGTGTACATAATGTACATTTCTCTTCTTCTTTGTGTCACTATTATATGCTTTTTTATGGTTTTGAAAAGCATGAAAAAGCCTGAATTCTTATTTGTTTGTATGGAATACAATATCAAAAGCATAAATTGTCGAGAAATCAATTCCCAGCATTTTGGACTTATGACTGGGGTCCAGTGGCATGCAGTTGATTTTAACTGATGAATACTTGAACGGTGGAAGAATATGGCCCCTCGCTTGTTTTATGTCTCCACTGCTCACTCTTAGAATACCATGATTTGCAGGTGCCACTATAAATATAGATGAATTATTTGAACCATTTCTTTGATACAGGGATATTAATAAAGTAGCACTTTGATATATCTCCATAAGAGAAGATCCTCAATAAAGTGGAACGAGATTTCATGGCACTTGTTATTGTACTTAAAGCACCATTAGTTTAATAGAAAATATGCCACAGCTTTGCTAATTGTATATGGGGGAAGCAAATGTTCAAGGTTGACAATCAAAGCTCATTATCAAACAAGATTCATATCAGTTATTAACAGCTACACAATGACTCCGGAATCCCATGAGCCATTGATTATGACTTAACAGCCAGATTGAAGAAAAGTGTTTACCAAAAATCGGCGAAAAAACTTTTAAGAGATCTTCATAAATTCACTGACGAAAAGGAAATTGGGGTGACCGCTCAACAACTGGGGGTCTGCAATAATTTAGCGAATAGAGCTACTGTAATATGTTGCTGAAGTTCTTTACCTTGAGCTCTCTGTTCCTGCATGCATACAGATATTTGTCCCTCTTCCAAGCTTGCAAATATCTGCTCATATTTTATAATCAGAAGAGTCAGTACCAGAGTGTCGGTGGTTCTGTGTGACTGTCGAGTAGCTGGGACCACTTATGTTACCTCGTGGTACAAAAGAAGTGTACAGACTGCTTTCAGGCAATTAGTGGGCTCAACATAGCCTACAGTACAGATCAATTGTGCCAACGCATACAGTGTGAGAAGGCTAGATAACCCTGCATCCAGCTAAGAATCCTGTGTTGGCTTCTTGTTTTCCAGTATTTATTATTAACGATACATTGAAATGTGTATTTATTGTGGTTTACTATAAAGTCTGTATTGAGTAAATTGCTTCACTATCTCAGAATTGTCTTTTGTTTAATGCTGGTTGTGAGTTGTAAAGCTTCATGTGCCTGATTTATTTATTTCTATTTTTATTTCTGTAAAATGCAAACATTTGCACAAAGTGGTACCATTTTTTTTCCCAATGTGTTTGGTTTTCCAACAATAGATAGAGCAAACCTAATCTTCTGTTGTTTAATTTTTAACATGGTTTTGAAATAAATTTGATTAAAATTGCGAGCCAACGTTGTACAGTTCCGTCATTTCTTAGTGCACGGCGCCCTCTGCAGATCTCAGGGAGAAATGAGACAAAGTGGCTCTCAGTACTACCCAACTTAATTTATTGACCTAAAAATAAGACCTCTTAATACAAAGACAAAAATAGACACTTTCCAATTTAAGTATACACACACACATTTAAAAAAAAAGAAGGTATTTACACTGATCTCAATATGAACACTAGTGCCTGCACCAGAGATTCATTAGTGGACTCCAGTTTAGACGTAGTTTCAGACCTTTGATCAACAAATATAATTCCTTCGCTGCATTCATTTCACATTAAAAGTTCCCCTTTGATGAACACCAAAGAATACACTTTGAAACACAGATAAAACAATACTTCTATTTAAAAGAGAATGATTCATATTTAAAAAAAATCATGTATGTTGTTAGTAACGCACTGACTGTAGGTCAAATAAAAAATAATTTCAATCATCAACAATAATCTACATTTCACTTTTGTTATGAGCAATTGAAATAAACACCTGAAGTACAAACTATTTGTTTGTAATTTGTGTTTAAGGGCCAGCTCACTCTCCCACATAATGAAAGTCCAAACTGGTATTCAAAAGATCAGTCGTCAAATCTCTACGATCAGTTGCCAGTTTATCAGGTACACTTTGATAAAACTACTACAGTCTAATGGAAGTCCTGCTGCAGTAAAGTAGACCTTAGAATTCTCCCTTCCAATCCTCAGTTCTGGGTTGAAACGGTTTTACAGAAGAGTCGATTCAACTTCATGATCATGTTGGTGCTGTTCTATTGAATTTGTGTTGTACTGAGGTGTATTTTTACCCTAATGATATCAATGTGTTGGGCATGTTAGAAACACCAAAACATATTTTAACATAACCACATTATAACCTTTGTTAAAGGAGGATTAACAAGATGTGTATAAGCCTGCATTAGTTAAATCCAAGTGGACCTAATAAACTGGCAACAAGTGTATAGACATTATAAAATATTTTTCCTGCAAACATTTCCTGATCTTTGAATCATAGTGTATTGACTCTAATCCTGATTTAAAGACTCTTTCGATCACAGATACTGGAGAAACTTCTATTCTGCATCAACTGCAGCAGTCCTTCCACACCACCACCACCACCACTCCACCCACCCAGTATAACATTACATTTCAGGCACTGGATAGTCGTAAATACGAGGTTTTGCATTATATAAAAGTTATTTTAAAAAAGGGACAATGCACCCCATATTTAATTTCCAGTCTCTTTGGTGCATATCATTTGGGATTTGTGTCTGTCCAACTTTAATATATCTATCTATCTATCTATCTATCTATCATCTACCGTATTTTGTTTGTATAATTTTGTTTTTGATACAATATTAACTTGATATACTTAATGGTATATCAAGTTAATATTGTATCAAATATATATATTCATTTGGGATTTGTGTCTGTCCAACTTGAATATATATATATATATATATATATATATATATATATATATATATATATATATATATATATATATCATCTACCGTATTTTGTTTGTATAATTTTGTTTTTGATACAATATTAACTTGATATACCTATTACTGCATGTGTTGGTTGAAAAGACTTGGAACACATCTCAAACACAAAAGAGGCACTTGTGCATTTTCATTGTTCTAAAAATCTCCGTTCACAGTCTGATTGGGAGCATTAGTTCAATGCTTCCTTCCAGCAGTGGCACACTGTGGTTTCTCCCAAAGTCCAAACTTCCCAGCAGCAGCAGTTTAATTTGTATAAAAATAAATTAAAACTAACTGTCATTAATCTAAAACTGTATGTTAACTGCATACAGTATAGTACACTTGTGTCCTAGTAGGTCTATGCATAGAGCGGCTATTTTTCAAAGTGGTATTTTGCACACTCAGACGAAGGACCAGAGCTGGTATCTGTCTGAGGGGTTGCAGAGGGCCAGAGAGGGGTGCTCATGACGGGCACTCAGACACATGTTCCATCCTGGCATGTAGAACAACTGGTTCTAAGTGAGGAGAAGACAACAAGATTACTATCTTAAAAAGAAAATAACCCAAGTATCTAAAATCCCAAATCAGTGCACAGAATACTCACCTCCTTCAGTTCCCATTTTTGCTCTGCTCCTACAGATGTGCTCCTGCCTTTATACTGGCAGTCCTCCAGCTTCACCGTCCCCTTTTCCCCATGCAAACACAGCTCCTTCTGAATGTTGTGTCTAATCTCGTGACGTGTGGAGAACTCAAAATACTACAGCAAAAGGAAACAGAAAATGACACCAACCTCTGTAATTAAAGTGAGTTACATGTTAGAGATGGAGGGGACATTCTCTGACTGACCTGATTTCCTCCGAGTCCGTGACATGGATACATGATCAGCGGTTTCCCACCCTCATTGCTCTCTCCAACATCCAGACATGAGTCTTTGCCGGCATTTTTCACCTACAGAGGAAGAGAAATGAAGGGGAGAGCAGTGGGGGGAAACAAGATGAAAAACTAACATCCAATGCAAGCTGTTCAAACAACCTCAGTCTCTGGAGTGCTTTCAGTGGTGTCAAATTGGAACTGCTCAGTATCCTCTGGAGATCCCAAGTGGAAACCCACAGTGGCTAGACAGAGCTCTGAGGTTTGGAAAGAGGAGAGCTGGTGGTGGGGTGTGTGATCTTACTGAGCCAAAGCGGAGTGGACTGAGATCAGGCATAAAGACTTCTGGATAAACGTTCTTCAAATACCACGAGAAGCTCTTGCACTGCAGCCGCGCACGGAGGTCCACGCGTCTGGAGATCTCTCCAAAGGCCCTCTGTTAAAACAATGGCAGGCAGGAGAGCAAAGCAGTTCCTTTACATTGAGCGTCAACACAACAACACACTGCAGCCATGCTGGATACTAGCAGGGCTCACTACAAAGCGACAATGCTCAATTTAGATTAAAAGATAAGGTCTTCTTTTTTTTTTTACCGGTAATCACTATTTTGAGATATGATATCAAATGTAAGGTATAGAATAAGATCACTTAGGAAAGGCTGTGTAGACGTTTTCCAGATGAATCTGGAAGTGCCGTGTACGTATTGAAGTGGTCAATGTTTCTTCAAATATTTCTCTAAAGGGGAGTTTTTACTGATCCGATGTGAGGTCCTGGGACAGGGATGTCCTATGTGTACAGATTGTAAAGCCCTCTGAGGCAAATTTGTAATTTGTGATATTGGGCTGTACAAAATAAACTGAATTGAATTGAATTAAAGGTTGCCATCCACATAGAGATTTTAATTTATGGGAACAATAAGACAAGCACACAAAAACAAGACTTCCAACAATAAAATGCTTTGTAAATTACCTAGAGAGCGTACATCCACAATACTGGTTCTGTAAGGCTGTGCTTGCTATGTTCACTTTGAGTTTAGCAAATTGCCATGCTAATTAGCACTGAAGTCAATGGATGGGAATGCCATTAGTTTTGCAGTTATTTGATCATTACAATCCTGAGGGTGATGTGAATGCATGTACTAAATTGCATTGCAAACTATCCAATAAGTGTTGAGATATAATTTAAAAAACTGTCACGGTAGCACTTTAGAGTTGTAGGATCAACTAAGTCATTAGGGCTCATCTGTTATCTTGTAGAGACATTTTGGTCTGTGGTGGATCGACTGATGTTACCGTCTGTAGAGAAACACTGAGCAGTCAGCCAGATACAGAACTAAAACATACAACGCAAAAAAAAAAAAATAAATAATCTCACGCTCAAGATTTCTTTGATCTTTCCTCTCCTTACTCTCATTATCACCCTCCTTTCCGACATTCAATGATTGTGTTCCAGTGCTCTAAGGACTCCTTTGCTGAACAAATTAACAACAGAGAAGTATTGGATCATTGTACCTTTTAAATGGAGGCATAGTAGCACATTTGAAAGGGTTTGCAGCCACCTAATGCTCTTGAATAATGAGAGCACTCACTATAAATGATGAGGATACTGCTCACACTAGTGCACACTGATAACTACTAAAGTGGATTCCTTGAAGCTGTTGACGACAGCGTGTCTGTTTAAAGCCAGTGGGGGAGGACTGGCCTGCTCTTTGAGGTACAGCCCTGAGGGAACCATTTATGGCACCTCCGGGACCACATGTTGGGAAACATTGAGAGCCTTCGTCATTTACCAGAGCTGATGTCCTTCAGGCCCTTTTTTCTCTGTCTGTTAACAGCTTTTAGCCCCTAATTGAACATCTAATTCTCTCCTTCTCGGTGAATGTGTTTAATTTACAGAAATCATGCATTGAGAATTACAACAGTAAAATGTTATGGTGTGTAATTATGTGCTTTCCACTGCAGAGTTAATTTAAGCACGTCACCAGAATGATGTGATTTTCAACATCAAAGAAACAGCATATGTTGCGCATTAGATTGCTTCTGTATAAATCTGGTCATTGAACTCTACTTATAAATACATTAAAGACAATCCATCTTTTAAACATCATCATATCGAGTGTCTAACAGAAAAAGGGGGGGTTGCACTACGTACATCTTTTGCCAACTGTGCAGCTTGCTGGTTACGACGGTAAAAGATCTCCTTGTAGTCGTCCATCCAGACCTCCGCCAGTCGTACCTGGTTACGAGCAATTACTTGTGTGCCCTTGGGAAAGGTGTGGGGGCTCTTGGTGCGGAAAACATGACCAACAATGGAGCAAGGGATGATCTCCAGCTGCCCGCCACACTGCCACACCTGCAAGTTAATTGAAACAGCACAAACCCATGTATAATTACAAAAATAGATATGCCTATACAGCCGTCTGGGTTGTAATGATAAGGTTTTACTAGGGGAAAAAAGATTGACTTACCCTAAATGACATTTCAATATTCTCACCACCCCAGATTTCCATTTCTTCATCATAGCTTCCAATATGGTAGAAATATTCTTTTGAGATGGAGAAGAGGCCACCAGCAAATGTGGGAGTCCTGTAGAGATGATTTTGTGAAAGTTTTGAATGATTTCTATCAACAAACAAGAGTTTAAATACAGTTGTTATTCCATATCCGTGTACATGTTTTTTTGCTTACTTGATGGGGTATGTTTCGTCCTTCCTCCTTCGTTTCTCGTGATCTGGGAGACTTTCCCAGCCGAAGGACAAGCCCCAGTCAAAGTTGCCCCGGTTGTGGTTCTGGCCATATGGGGATGGTTTTATGAACTCAAAAGTATTGAGATCAATAGTGGTTATATCAGGACTCACTACTACAGTGTAGTTATCTGCTATCCTGGCCAGAAGGGGCTCCAGCCATCCATTAAAGCATTCACCTGTAAAAAATGAATGACACATCTTTGCATTGTGAAATCGTCATTCGAAGCACACACACATTAAGCTGCTGAGCTGTGGGCGTTTAAGTAAAAGGTGTGGTTGGTATGCAACCGTTTTAAAAATATGTGAGTTACGTCAGAGGTATTGACTAACAGTGGGCGTCCAGAAAGGTGAGTGTGTCACCGGTGGCCACGGAGGCCCCAAGCAACCGAGCGGTGATGAGTCCTTTTCTCTCTCGCTGGCGGACAACTCGAACAATGTTCATCTGCTTCAAATATTCATCCAGCCTGTCCTTCAAGTTATCTGAAAGTACGACATTCCCATTAGACATAGAGTAAAGCTGGAGATTGAGAAGAACATTATGAAAAGTCTAACTAAATAATATAGGAGTGATTCTTGTCCACAGTGCTCTACAAACAGTCTGATGTAGTCACAAGTATTGCTGAAGTGTTTAATAGACAATAGTCACAGCTCTCAGCCTGGATGGTGAGAGAGCAGATGAAAAGGGAGTCTTGATTTCATCTTCCACGTGGCTGGCTGTCAGGAGAGCTGCTGTACAGCAGGCCTCCGTCTGCGGTCTGCTCTTCTTACAAATAACTGAGCTTGTGAGTCAGATGGACTGCCTTCCCAGACACTTCGCTCCTCTCCAGCTTTTTGTTTCCTTCCTCCATCAGACCCGGTTTAAAAGCAGTTAACACTGACTCGTTTCTAAGCACAACCACTGCTAATTCCTCTTAGGAAAGTATTCACTAGCCTTGCTTCCTGTTGTAACCCGGTTCACGGGCCACAGAAGGAGCAGGGAGCCCCTCTCTGAACGCTCTGTGGCCCACCAAAGAGCTGCCCACCCAACATGCTGCATGAAATCAAACCCACAAGAGAGCAGAGCGGTCCTGGAGGGCCCCATTCAATTTTACCTTCTACACTGGCGTCGTCCACCAGGATGATCTCCTTGAGGAGAATGGCAGGGGAGGTGTGCAGGACACTGTATACCGTCCTTAGCAGGGTGCTCCAAGCCTCATTGTGAAACACAATTATAACGCTGGTGGTCGGCAGGGCGGGGCATCGCTTGAAGGTTTGCTCAATACATCTGCAGCAAGAAGGAGAACGAGCACAAAGATCTAACTGTCCTGTACAGCTCCTGAGTGGCACAATAGTGTAGTTATTACATCGGCAGTCTCTCCCCAGCGGGGTGTCCATTTCAGCCGTGACACTGCATGTGTGGCAGCCTTTGAACTACCTGCCATATCAGAGCGGGAGAGACTTTGTAATTACAATACATGAACAGGCTTTATGTCTGTGTCATGTACCGACTATCTCCTTACATGTTTTTGGACTTATATGCACTTGGATGTGCTGTAATTTGCCAAACACAACTGTGCTTCTTTCTGAACTGGCCAGAGTAACTGGGCAGAGATGTTAAAACAAAGCCCTAGTCAGTACAATCATCTCTGTGGTTTCTGCCAGAGATTTTTCCCAGTTGCAAAAAGCAAATCAGATAAATGTGTTCGGGTGAGATGCCATCTATTTTACACTGATCTTTGTGGGGTGTTTTTCAGTCTGTGAGTTTAAATTATATTCTGGGCCAGCACATACATCCATGGATACATAAATAGGGAAAGATGAGTACTTCTTGTACAGCACCAACGCTGCACTCACACCCACTAGGTGGTGCAATTACATGTCGTTTTGATAGAATAATCATTTGAATGAACACTATTTTGGTCTGATATGTTCAACAACATGATCGCCTGGAGCTTTCTTGCACGTTTGGAGTATAAAACAAAAAAAAAAGGTAAACATGAGGGATTCAGCACAGTTTAACCAAAAGTGTAAAGATCGTAAAAAAAAAAGTTGCCATACTCTGGTGGTCTTGTGTCTGCGCCGAGGTCTCTGCTCAAGGAGACGCGGTCACTGACAAACAGGTTGAAGCAGTGTTTCTCCTCCCCACTCTCCTTCTCCTTCTGCTCCTCGGGGCTCAGTAAGTCTTGTCGGAAAGGCTTCCCAGCGGCTCCAGGAGCACTCGGGTTCTGAGGTGGCCGCTCCAGAGCCGGCCTGAGCTCGGCGGCAGTGTAGTGACCCGGCAGACAAGACACCCGGTCTGCGCCGCCCGGCTGGCGGACGGGGGCTCGGATCTGCATCTTTGGAATCACATCCTTGAAGTTATTGACAGCTCCGATCACCATGCCCACCATGGCATCCCGCTTCACCGCCATCTCCTTCAGCCACGGGTCCTCCTGTTGGCTCGGGCTCCCGACTTCCCATTGTATGAGGAACACGAACGTGACAAAGACGAGGGCCACTGCCACCAGTTTGACTGGGTGCAAACGCCTTCGGAGCACTCTACGGAGAGCTATCATTCTTCTTCAATGGAGGGCAGGCTGCGTACTGACATTCAACTGTAATCAATACAGATATTCAGATTAATGATGATTAACTAGCGTTAATGTGTCTGTCAAATATAAGACCCTGTGGGTTCTGGAAAATACAACATAATGCTACGTTTTTTGCCATTATGTTGTATACTATGTCAATACATTAACATCGTATAGCATTTTTTGTTTGTCTCTGAGATAATGGACAGAAAATAAAGAGCAGCAATTCCTTATAAAGCTAAAAGTATTCTTCTACCAAATCACACATTTAAAATCGTCTTCTGTGATCACTTACGAAGAGTCGCTGATCTACAGACTTCGGTTAGAAAAGTCCTTCAAATTGTTCTTGAACATGTCCAATGACATCCTGCATCGACGGTAGGTGTTCTACGTGTTGCTCGAACTCCAAAGAAACTTGGTCACGGAGACCAAAAAAAAGAGTTGCTCTGTGTTCTGCTTTCACAGAACTTCCGTCTCGTTGGATCCAGGTGCGCTCCTCTCAGGTAGAGGGAGGAGACGGACCGGCGCGCTTGCGCAAAGAGAACCTCTGCGTGTCACAATCCATACCTGGATTATAGATTTTGAGAAAGCGCGACACGATATCCCGTTCAATAAGTACAGCGATTGCACTTCTTGTAGCTCGACGTGATAACCGTTTACAATAATATATGCTGGTTTAAATACTACCGTGATAAATAAACCTGTGAAAAAAGACAAAGTGGTTTGCACTCGCTTTGACTTATATTGCAGACTGTGGTCTCCACCGAGTTCCTCAGATTTAATAATGGTGCCATTAATAGGATTTGTTCAACTGGTCATTCACTGGGACAGTTGCTGGGTTACAAATAACGTAGGAACGCGCTGTGCCCCCCCCCCCCCCCCCCCCCCCCCCCCCCCACACACACAGCCCACCGCATCCAATCAGGTTCTCCGAGAGATCCCCACATCCTGCACACAGATGAGATTATGAACGCGAACTATAAACGCACGTGCGGAAAGTTATGCGTTCTTTCACATGGAAGCGACACTGCCCAACGTTAGATTATGAATCACATCTGAGCCTGAGAGTGAACAGTTGTAAAATATGACACTCACCAGCGGACCGTGGTGGATCTAATCCGTTAATTCCCCCGGTTCCCCGCGGCGGGTGGGCTTCATAAAGAGTGGGATGCTTGAGGGAGCAAAGACGCAGATTCCAGCAGCGGGGAGGCTGCTCGGTGCCCAGTTTGAGTTCTTTCTGCCTTTGACTTGCCCAGTGACTCCATCTGTAGTGACTGTGTTCCCAGCACTTCCCATCCGCGGCAGGCTTCCAGTTTATTATGTCCATTAAAATGTCCACTGTGTGTTGGACTTTTTTTTTTCAGTCACGCTTGTAAATGTTGGACTTTGTGGCATTTGGTTGATGGTGTAAATTGTCAATTCAGAAGGTTTTAATCCGGAGGGTCCATGTTGTTATTAACGCATAAAAAGAAGGTCAAAAAGACACAATCATATAGCACAACATTTTTTATTTTATATTTATCCAATATAATCTTTACACTAAAATATATACATATTTATCTACATCCTAATATTCAGAGAGAACATTTTTGATTTTAATGAACTGAAGGTTATTATTTTTCAAAGATTGTAAATATGGACAATATCAAATTATGAATGGGTCTTTCAATTTTCCGATGAATACATTTGAAATATAAATGTTAAAGACCCCTTGTTTTTATGCTCCAAAATCAGTTGACATCGTTGGGTTTTGTAAGAAAAAAAGTAATTATTTCAGCTGAATATGTGCCTGAACTCAACTGCACTGTTTTGCCTCATGATTGCCAGCACCCAACTATTAATTTACTCAAATGTACAATGTTTTTAAGGAAGTTTTTCCCAAAGAAATAAAGCCAAACAGAAACAATGGATTCATTAAAAATAACACATTTTATTCTAGAAACATTGACTTCATCTTCTCTTTCCCTCTCACATATAAACACACACACACACACACACACACACACACACACACACACACACACACACACACACACACACACACACACACACACACACACACACACACACACACACACACACACACACACACACACACACACACACACACACTTCCTTCCAACACTAAGATCTCAGGGCAACACGCGCTTTGTCCAAGATGTCCTTTCTCATTCTGGGATAATTTGGATGAGCAGCCAAAACCTGTGGATGGAAGCAAAAATTATTCACAGGAAAAAAAAACAGATAAAATCTCTAAAACTGTAAACATTCACAGGCGTCTCACCTTATGACACACATCTATGGCATCAACATGCCTCTTTGCTTTTAAGTAGTTGAAAGCCAGCTTGTATCCTGAAACGAAAACAGACATTACATGTTAAATGTAATTTTATAATCCATTTTGTCCGTATGAATGGCAATGTGATAGGCTGACATACCAATTGTTGGGTTAGTTCGATTTCCATATTTCCAAGCCAGTTCATAGTTGAGAGCTGCATCACGGAACGCCTGCTCTTTTTCCATTATGTAGCCCAGATATTCATAAGCCTTACAGCATGACTGTGGAAAAAGTTTAAAAAAAAATATTATCACAAAGAAATGTACATTAAAGACTACATTACATAGTAATGCAAATTCCCAAAATAAAGGGAACATGTTTTGTGTGAATTGGACTTCCTTGTAAACCACACACCATTCAAACATTGACAATATTTTCAGGCTGACCTTGTTATGATTGAGGCATCTCTTCAAGAGTTCCCCGGCCATGTCGTACTTTCCCAAATGGATGTAGATGTCTGCCAAGAGCAGCCAGCTCTTCTCAAACTCATCGGCGTCCACAATGCTCCAGTTCATCTTAGCTATGCGTTTGAGCTGGTTCCTGGCTCGGGGAGTCTGTTTCAGCATCATATAAGCTGTCGCCATGGCCAGCAGTGCCGGTACGTGTTCTTTCTAAATTCAACCAAAGACTTCTGGTTAGATGGGATCAGTGAGTCTGACAGCCCCTCCCCCACTACCCCACTTCCATTTGTCTACACCTAAACCATACTGACAACACTTCAGTACCCTCAGTAGTCTTTTCACTAAACGGTTATACACCTGTACAAGCAATGACTATACTATAACTACACCATTAACATTCAGCCTGGTGCAGTGTAATGTGCAGTTCACAATTCAAATAGAATGACTGACATTAAGGGAGCCTGAATTAATTCACAGCTCCTGGTGTGGGTATATATTTACACAAGAGAGTATTGTAACTGCACACCAAACGGGGTTTACTTACTTCATTGTTGGCAATCTCTGTAAAAACACCAAGGGCTTTCTCTACATTGGCCTTCTGTTTGGTGGCCAGAAAGCAGTAGTTCTCCAGGATGCGGAGCTGTACGTTTCCTCCTGGTGTCTGAGGCTTTAACTCCTTCAGCAGCTTATCCGCCGTTCTCACAGCAACCTGCTCGGACTCCTGCTTCTCCGTGGAGTTCCTTATGAAAGAAAGAGGCGAGCATTAGAGGGAAGTCTGTGGATTTTAAAGAAAATAATATATACGGTATAGATTCTTAGTATGCCTCTACTGCCACTCACCCTATTTCACCATCTAAATTCTCAAATACTTCTCCTCCCAGGGTGTCATTGTCAGGGTTTAGGTAGATTTCAATCATGTTATACACAGCGTTTTGACCCCAGTCATTGTCTTTCCGTGCTTTGTTGAAGTGCCGCAGAGCATCATTCGGTTCTCCTGTGAACCTGAGCAGCAAGCACAAGTTTAGCCATGAATCTTAAAACATTTGATCATTTTTGAGGAAACCCCCAAACATACCAAAGATAAAGTCCTTTGCAATAGTTGAATCCAGGGTCAAATTTTGTCCTGGAAGAATGTTTTTCTGCCATATCAATAAATCTGGGAACTTCTTCCAACTTGCCGGCCCTCCTCAACAAGTCAATGAGACGAGACAGTGTCGGGTAGTTGTCTGAAAGCGACAGGTGTAAGTTATTATGCTTAACATTTAGAAAAGGTCAAATCATCAATTCACATTCATATCCACCACAAATGTTTTGAAACGTGGCCCGAATGCACCTGGTTTGCGCTCCAGAAGTTGTTGAAAGTGGAAAACTGCCTGCTCGTAGTCCTGCTTCCTGAACATAATGTCAGCCATCATCTGAGGAAAAACATATGGAAGAAATTACTTCTATGAATAACTTTCAAAAAAAGCTTACGGTCAAAACCGTGGTGAAGGACAGACAAAACATACCAGAATTGCATCTTCGTTAAACTGGTCATTCTTCAAAATGACGCCACACTGCTCCTGGCATGCATCAACCTCATCTAGAGTAAGGTACAGCCGTGCCAACTCCAGCATCACCTGGGAAGAGCGAGTGCATTCATTTGAATTCATGTGACAACACTCCTGGTGGAATAATGTAGGGTAGATGAATCAGAGCTTTAAATCTAACTATCAACAACTAAGATCACAAACACAAACACCAGACTCTAAAAGATGCCAGTGCTTGTAAACCACAGCTGCAGTGAGTACACAGGACGTTTTTGATTCAGCTGCACTGACCTTGCGATCAGTCTCACAATACACAAGAGCTTCTTTGTAGAATTTGACTGCTCTCTCATAGCCCCTCTGACTTGTGTAGTGTTTAGCGATCTCAGCGCAGATCTCGGCCGCAAGCTGTTTCTGCACGGGGACGGCGTCAGGCTGCTCCAACTGCACCCGCTTCAGCACCTTGGCCTGCACATCCCGGGCCTGTACAGAGACGAAATACAACCGCTTCCCTGAAATATGTTCATACAAAATGTGAAAAAAAAGGTGAGAAAGAGAGCCACAGGACTGCGACCACTTACTCTTTGCAGGGAAAGTAAAGCTTCCTCGTTTTTGTCAACCTTATTTTGGACCTTTGCCAACAGGACCAGATAACGGCAATCATCTGAGAGGGCGAGCAGCTCGTTCGCTTGGTACATTTAAAGAAAAAGAAAAACACGTCAAAAAGGAAACCAAACAATGAACAACTCAAATCAATCAGTACAATCAAGTAGGAAGATGCTTTGAATAGCTTAACAGATTAAAAGCAGTTTACGATATTTGCTTATATTTCTTTCCATTTTTGCATCAGGTTGTTTATACTAAGACATTATTTACAAACTATCATCATGACTAGATTCTCTTGTGGTGTGTTTGACGTCAGGAGTTCACTGTGTGTGTATTACTGTGACATCTTAAGTACCTGGCTCATGGGCCAGGGCTTCATGCAGGACTTTCTCACAGCGCTGATATTGCTTCATCTTCATCAGCAGCTCAGCCAGGTCGTAGCGCAGGAACTTCTGTTGCTCCGTCTTCAGGGCTGCTTCATAGTAATTTATTGCCTGTGTAACAGCAGACTTGTGTCAACACCGTGATTTTCCTGTGAGTGAATCATGTTTATCATTCTTTAAATGAGTGTACAACACAAACCTTCGCGTAGTTATGAGTCTTGACCAGGGCTTTTCCAATCTTGCTGGCTAAAGCACCATCTTTGGGGTTTTTCTTCAGAGCTTCCTCATAAACATCAATGGCTTTCTCAGGCTGAGGATGAAAACAAATTGCACGGTAAGTGAGGTCACAATTTGTTGTTGCTTTTGTAAATATTATTCAGGACGTCTATAAACTTTCATTATTTACAAATGTTTAGATGCCGTACACAGGCTAGAATTAAGAGCTGTTGGGAATGTTGGATAAGGATATGATTTATGATGGTTGAGTTGGGAAGATCTATTTTAGCCATGAATGACGCCATCGTACCTATCATCACGACCAGAGTATGTGCCAACATGCCTTACCTTAGGAGGCTTGCCTCGCCTCCCAAACAACCATGCATAGCTCCTCCTCTTTGCCTTAATCTAAGACCAACTCCACTCACTTAGAGGCAGGCAGTGTGTGCCTTATTGCAAACCATTGTTGAGCAACTTCCCGATGAGATTTTGTTGTATGAGTGTTTTGTTGTTTGTTACGAGCATAGGGATGAGAGGACCAACAAATTAATTTCCCATATTAATATTATATACATATAAATGAGAGTTTCCTCTTTTTTTATAAAATAGTGTGTCACAATCTCTTACTGTAGTTCCCTCTGACTTTGTAATACCTTGTTTTAGTTGTTTTGTTAAGCTTCTGTTCAAAGGGGGTGTGCTGCTTATGATCCCCCTGTAAACTGCCATGAAGTGAGTGATTTTAAAATATTTGATTTGTATCTAGTCCTAGACATAGCTGGAAACATAACTGAACTGCTTGCTCTCTCTCGTCACTCTCAACACATTATTTTCCCGGATATTTAACTTATTATCTCATATTTCAGATGTCAACCTGAAAAGTGAGAACAGGCCAACTTGTTTAGATGAATATACTTTAACTCTCCCAAGATGGGATAGAAGATGTTTATTTAATGTCTGGTGAGTGTGCCAACGAATTATTATTGCTCACTCAGAGATGCTCAGACTGTCTGATGGTAAAATATGGGGACACCCTGTCTCTAAACAGTGTTTAGTGAATTCTAGTTTGATAGCTCACTCTACAAGAAATATGGTCTATGTCCTGGTCGGTCGTAGATATATGGGCTGCTCTTTCAGAAATATGTGCAGCAGCATTGTGGAGCGTTCCCTGTTCTTTTTCTATGATTTATGGAAAAGCAACTCCAAACATATTCGGTTCCATTATACTAAGAGGGACATCCTGGGTTCTACTTAGACAGTGACCATCCAAGGTAAGACTTTGGCGATGGTCTTCAGGACAGCTCCAACACAGCACAGCAGAGGACAAAGATGAAAAACAGCGAGGCTCCTTTCCATGAATGTTACGAACAGGAATGTAGAAGTATAATAAAACTCACAACAGTAGTGACATTGCATTACACAGAGGCTATTTATAATCTCTCCATTAAGGAAAATCTTTCATTACACCTTTGACTTTTTGGAGAAGACTTAAAAAAAAAAAAAACTGGGATTAGACATCACAATATTATAGTCATTTAAAGCACGTAGCACCTTTAAAGCCATTGTAAATTCTAGAACAACATCCATACAAACATTGTTATAAAAACATTTCACAAGACACAGATGAATCCCGTCTCCCACTTACTTCTTGAATGTTAATGTAGGCATCACCTAGTAAGAGGTATGTGTGAGTGCTGGGCAGCTTCTCCACCATTTCTCTGGAGAAAAGACAAACACATCACATGTGGTGTACTTCATTATGTCGACATGCAGTATGTCTCTGCTGGGCAGAGGTTCTGTCATACTCTCCTACATCTAAGCTGTTATTATAAGTGGCAGCAGAGAGAAGCAGAAGACTCAAGGCAACTTTGCACATTTCATCTTTACTTGGTGAATGGCTTCAATTAAGTTTTCATTTGATTTAATTTATGCTTGTGGTCTTCTAAATCCGACTACAGACACAGCTGGATGAAATGTAGGTGCACTATGGCTGAATATCCTAGAGTCATGTATTTAATTAAGTTTCAGCCATTACTATTCAGACAAACATTTACAATGCATTGGGTTTCAGATGGAGTAAAGTCGCTCATATGTTCAGCTACTAACTTACATCAAGATTTCAGTGAGCGTTCTTTATACATTTCGATCCAGATGTATGGCTCACCTGTAACAGCTGGCATACAGGCGTTTCTCTTTTCTGTGGTTCAGATATATGTCTGCCATTTTCTCCTTGGCTTGGATGTAGTAGGGCTGCTCAGGGGTAATGTTTCTGAGCATACTCAGTGCCAGCTCGGTGTCACCACGCAGCAGGGCCAGGTCCGCATTGGCAATAGTGACACGTAGCTCCTCAGGAGTACCCGAGAACTCATTGATGGCATCCTGCATCACCTTTGCTGCTTCATGCTGAAGCATTAAACACATTCATAAGTGTATACTGTGTTTTTTTTCCTTCAAAGCCAGGCATATGTGGAAAACAAAACACTGCTTTAAAAAAAAAAAAAAAAAGCTTTAAAATACTCAAAGAAGAATACATTGCTTCACATCAACCATAAATTCAGCAGGATTGTATCATGTAAGCCTTTTTTACATCAAAACTCAAAATGTTACCTGTTCTCCGTTGAGCCACAGGGCCTCAGCTAACTCTAAGAAGACAGAGAGGCAGTCAGAAGGACTCAGCTCAATCTTCTTGCTCTTGGATTTGGACGAGGATCCAGCTCTGCGGACACCTGGAAGACTCATGGCCATCTGCAGTGTCTGAATAGCCTCTGTCAGCTCACCCATTTTCTTCTTAGCCTGAGCATTGATCAGGTGGTACAGGGGATGTTCTCGGATCTGAAATGGGCAAGATGACCCGGACATACAATTCCTGCAGTTAACCAATATCCGGTTGTTTAATTTTAAGGTTGAGTTACTGATTGCAGCAAGAAATAGCATACATATCATATCTTTAACATTCCTCTCTGTGGAGACAAAGTATATCTATGGGATGCAATTTGTATCCTCCTTTCACCTGCATATTTTCCTGTGTTACTATGCCCAACTGAGGACAAGCTGACATGCTCTTAAATATTACAGCTAAAGGTGACAGAGCTACAATGTATTTGTACATTTGCCGTGGGTCAAATAAGAGCTTAAGCGCATATTGTCTAATACATGTTGAGCAGCCAATAATACTGTCCATGTTGATGGTTATCTTACCTCAAAGTTATGGCTGAGGCAGAGCTCAAGAGACTGGGAAGACAGTGAGAAGTTTCCCTGCAGCTGATGAATCTGGGCCATGAGAAGATGAGCATCTGCATGGGAAGGACACTGGTCCAGACAATGTTGTAGATTGCTCTGAGCAGCTTCAATGTCACCTGAATGAACACAGAAGCAATGTAGTTTAAAAACGCATTTGTAGAGGACAAACCAAAACATATTTTAAATGCAGTGCTCACCAGACTGATATCTGACTTTGGCTAGCAGGAAGACCCCTTGGAGGAGACCTGGCACAATCTTGACCACAGTATCCAACAATGTGGCACAGTGCTGAAGCTGAGGAGCAGGCGGCTGGCCCTGGGCTGGAGGCTAAAACAAGAACAGTTAAAGTTGTATTTACTGCAGAGATTCTCAATTGTGTTAATGTCAGTTTCACCACAACGGGATGCACATCCTTGTCCTACTATCCCCAAATGTGTCAAAAATATTAGCGAAATAATTACATAAACTGATTGAGGTTCTGTTGCACTACCCACATTTAAGGCTCAGAAATGACAGAGACCTTTAAGGACCAACGACCAGCCCATCAGTGATGAATCTCCCAGTCGTACCTTAGCAGGACACATTGCAAGATACTCTTTGACAATCTCCAACAGGAAGTCAGGGTTCAGCTTCTCAAAGTACTCCACGCCCAGAGGCAGACCCTGCAGAGTGGAGAAGTGTGTGTCCACTGCATCATTCAGCAGATTGGTCACCTCTTCCTGGGAGCGGCGCTTTTTCACTGCCAGAACGGCACGTAAGTAAAGTAGCTCCTGAGGGTGAAATCAGTTTTTAAAATTTACTTACAGAAGGAGAGTGGTTGGATACATCAGAGGAAAACCTGACGAGGCATTCTTTTCAAGATGGATCGAATAAAAATAGAAAGTCTCCCGGGAATAATAAGTGAAGAGAAAACACAGAAGACCTGCAGGAGCAGCTGCTGCCTATCCTGTCAGGTGCAACTGCATAGTGCCTTTCAAAAAGTATTGAAAAGCATACTAAATGATTCTGAACCATGAAAAGATTCAAAAGCTGTTACCCCTGATTTTCCAATCGATTGTTGAATCTCTGTGAGAAATTCTAACTGTTGCTCTGCATCCTCAAGGTGGCCCTCTATCAGCTGGCAACGGATTATACCTGAGAAACAAAAATAACAATTTGTATATGTTCAGAAATATAAAAGATATGTATGTGTGGACATAGAGTGTAATGGAGACAACAGATTAATAACCGTAACACATTACCAGTCAAAGCAGAAACACTTGTCTCATCCAAAGTCATGGCTGTCTTGTACCACTTCATGGCCTCCTTGATTCTGCCCTGAAGCACCATCTGGTAGCCCAACTCTGTGGCTACATCGGAGTCCCCTGATGCCACAGAGAAGGCCCTCTCCACCATCCTAAACGTCTGCTCCATCAGTTTCTCATTCCGTCCACACTATGACCAAAAGACAACTGTAAATGTTGCAATTCCAAACAACTTAAACAACTCTTGAGAAGTAATAAGGACCAGGAATTTAGAAAATAATTCAGAAAATCGTCTCACAACACGGGTGAAGGCCAGAGACATCCTGTAGAAAAGCTCTGGGTTGTGTGGTTCCAGAATCTCCAAGCTGCTGATGAGGTTTGAAAGCTGCTTTACCGACTGCCAAGGAAGAAAATAAAAACAGCTTCTGTGAATCAATCAGCAGTTTGCCAACTCTCTAAATGAAGGTATTTACAATGGTATTTTAATGCCTGCTGGTTTGCATCCGTGTGAAAATGTAAACTTTACCTCAGTAATATCTCCATCTCTACATAAAGAATGTAAAGCTAGCATCCGTAGTGCTTCCAGATTATTTGTATCCTTCTGTAAAAGCCTGCAATATAAAACAAGGTGTTGTGAATAAGGTCAATTTGCGACACTTGATAAGCGTGGGTTTCAGCAATAATAATAGAATATATTACGCTGCTGCAGTACTATGTTGAGCTCCCAGACAAATAACACAGACACTTAAAGGAACTGTGTAGGCTGCCAAAAGATGTAACGTATATTTTATGCTACCTGCACCCCTCCCACTTGATACAAACCAGTGAGGGCACCACAGCGGCTCTAAGTCTGGTGCAACTTGAATACATCTTTTTTACATTTCAGCAAACCTGCAGCAACGAATCCTTGGAATTGTGTTCGACTTCTGCACTTTGGCTCAAGGGTCTTTTTATGCCGTCTGACCCTGGCCAGAGTCCAGAAGGGCTAGCACAAACAACGGCTTAACCAGTATGCACTGGTTTGAGGCATTGCACTCGTGTTTCATTTGCACTTGAATGCTGAGCCATTTTTAGAGGCAGGCTATTTTTCTTCTTCTCACATCCATGGTGATGATTACAAATGTTCTTTGGGCTTCATGATCTCGCAAGAGACATTGTAACCCTCAGACAGGCTTCTACTAAGAAAGACGTGACCTGTGTATGACTTTGGAGACACCTCCGAACCACCTCATCAATTACCTGTGTGATGCATTTATGGTTTGCTCCCAGTCTTGAAGGCAGAGCAACAGTTTCATCTTCTTGGTGAGGGCAGGCAGGAACCCAGGGAAACTAACAATGACCTTGTTAACCATCTCCAATGCTCCAGAGTAGTTCTGACGATATTCATAATATTGTGCCTGGGACAGAAGAAACATCACATAAGTTGGATTGTACACAACATATGACTATTCCTTTAGTATTCATTATGAACAAATCATCTAAATGTCTCAAGGTCATAAACATATCAATGTCATGTAAATATTTAAAGTTAAAGAGGAATAATTCAAATAAATGACTGCCAAAATGAACTGAAAAATATTTCAACAGTAAATATACACCAATCATATTGTTGGCAAGGGACACACAAATAATGGAGTCAATCGGAAACACTATAAATATTATAAGAGGCATGGGAAATATAAGAAATGATAGCATCGTAACCTACTCAGCTGTGACTGAGGAAGACCATTCAATATGGATTTGTGATTTCTTATTTCACCTTTCCCATCAGGGCAAACACATCTGCTCTCTCTTTCAGTCCCTCGTCGAAGTACTTTCCAGCCTTTCTGGCGTAGGCGTCTTTACCAGAGGTCACATCTATCCAGGCTTTTAGGATCATCCCCTGAACAACAAATATCATTCCTAATTTTACAAGAGTCACAATGTTCCTCTTATCATTACATACACTCCAATAATGTGCATACAAATGGAAAAAGTAATGCTGATGCATTTGTCAAAGTTATGACAAAAATGCATATCTCACCTCTCTCGAGCCACTGGAGAGTTTGATCATTCTCTCCGTGTACTCCCTTGCCTTATCATTACGCCCTAACAGCCAGAGAAACATCCCAGCATAGTACAGGCTCTTGGGAGATGCACTTTTTCGATCCTCTTTGACCTTAGCATCAAGTTCTTGAATGACTTCTCTGTCTGGGAATACAAAGACACTTGAAATGTACCAACAAGTGTGTCCTTTGAGCAAAAACTGTGGCATGAATAAAAAGAACTCAGCTGGCATACCTGGGTTTGTCTTTTTTTTCTCAGCATAGACCAGAGCCATTAATGTGCAGAGAGACGCATCTCGACTATCTCTTAATGTGTCCAACTCTACGGAGGCTTCTTGAATTTGATCTGGAGTGAGACAATGACAGAAGTGTATGCATGACAGATGGCAAAGAGGCAGTCGTGTAACCTGAAATAGCCCATGCTGTTCTATACTATTTGATTGGATTCTTTCAAGCTTACCTTGCATAAGAATACCATATGCATGGAAAAAAGTATAGATGGGATCATCGTTGAATTTCCTCTGAGCAGCTGCTGCAGTGGTCACAGCGTGATTGAAATACTTCTCATAGCAATAGCATCTGATCAAAGCCTGAAGAAAAACAGAGTGAAGACAGTGCGTGTGTTTCTGAGAGGTGATAGCCAGACACAAACAGGCGCTCTCAGTTTCTCAAAGAGAAGTCCTGCGCTTAGCTAGCTAGCTAGTTAATAGTTATGAAGTCACTGACATCAGCGATAGCCGATAGCATTCATCGCCTGCGTTATTACTTTTAAACGTGTTGAAATGTCTGAAGAAAAGTCCTCTATCATTATTGGCTGACTGGTATGTTCTGTGTCATGTTGCCATAATCCGAACTGGTTTGTTGTTCGCGTTATCTGGAGCCTCGGGTTGCTGTTACCGTGTTCGCTTACCAACGTTGTCTCTTCATCCTCCATCTTGGCTGATACGCTTGTGTTCAAACGAATACTCGTGGGGGAAAAATAACTACTAATGTACCTCGTCTGCGTTGTACTTTGGGCACAATAACAACGTTATTGCGTTATTCGTTGTGTTTTCGCCATCTTGCAACAACTCCTTTAGCGTTAGCCCGGTAACTTAGTAACGGTTATATATAATATTATTCCCTTAAATAATCCTCTCAGGCAACACTTCTTGGCTGGCTTCTTGTTTATTCCGCCTCCTTTGATATGGTTGGCAGATCCAAACCATATGAAACCATAGTTTATATTGTATGCAAAGCCTTTAACGTTTACTTGGTAAAGTTTATTTGCGCAATTATTTGTAAACAGTGACGGTCTCTCAGGCTGATTGTATGCCTGACAGACAAAACTCGGCAAATAAATCCTTCTGATAGAGAGACCTGTTTACACAGTCGAGCTGGTGACACCTTTGTATCTCCAGGGGGCGCACTCATCCTTTTATAAAACGTGACACTACTCCAACTTCTGATATTATTATTATTATTATTATTATTATTATTATTATTATAATTATTAATAATAATAATAACAATTATTTTTATTATTTTTATCCAGAGAGTTATCTAAGGTAAGGAAGGTGTAAGGGGTTTATAGCTAACACATTAATTAATTGGTGGATGTTACCATGCACTAAGACAGCAATTTAAAATCACTTATGCAACAAGCAGAACAAATATTGCACATTGACGTAAGTTACATCTACTTTGAATATATGGAAATTATTTCAGGGACCTCACTGGCTTGGTTTACACTATGGTAACACTCACTGAGTTTGGATTAAAGTGGTCATAGGCTATTGTTAGGTTGGCCCACTGCTTTTATACACAGTTAACCATCCTTAGTATAGAAAGACGTCAATGTCAATATCTTATATTATTTTTGTTATCGTGCCATGTAAATTATATTATTGTTCAGCTCATCCGAACAAGAAAACAAGAACATTTTTATGCAACTTAACTTTTAGTTTACTATCTAGAGTGGAAGCATATTTCCATCCAGCCAGTAATAATTGCTGGCCCAATCTTATGCAACTCCATGCATTGACTGTTAAGTATGAACTCTTGATTGCATTGAGTCCAGGATCAGCCAGTGTCCAGCATGGGTGCAACTGTTCCAAGAGAGACCTTTCCATGCCTTGTCAGATACTATTTAGCACTAACTGTGGCACATAATCATTACTCTCTGCTGCGCACATCAATGGAAGACTAAATCGGATTGGTATCGAGCCCTGAGCATGTGCAGCAATGGGAAAAGTCTGTGTACTGTACCACACAATTTAGCGCACAGTTTTTTAACCCATAATGTTAGAGGTAATTAAACCACAATTAATACACATGATGAATAATGCTATTTAGTGTTTATTAATTCATTAATCCAAATTATATTGATAATATTTTCCATAATACTCACAAAGAGTAGTTACAGGGTAGATAATCAAGGTGTTGTGCTTAGCAAAGAGCAATAAATATTGCATGTGTTGTTGCACTTACAACGAATGCATTTGAAAACCTATTAGAGGAAAGACACATGTACCCCCTGGGATATGGCGCTATTGCATTCTAATGGCCATACCCTTTGTGGTTTGTACAGACCATTATTGATCATAGAGCCATGCCCAATAATACATGCAGCTCACTTGCAAATTAACTCCTTTATTTCTTTTTACATGTGTTATTTGTAATTTGTTTGCGTTTCACAGGATTTTTATTTTCTATTTGCAGTAACTATATTGTTGTCATACATCATGTAATAGAGAAAGAAGAATGATTTGTGCCATCCTCTGTTGTATTTTCACTTGACAAAGTGTTGTTGTAAACTGGGTTTTTTGTGTGTGTGCTTTTGTGTGTATTGTGAGCAGGTTGTGAATTACTGAGGGAGTGGTTCACTTGAAACAGTGAGTGTGTGTGTGTGCATATGAGTGTGTGGGATTTAGCTATTGAGATAAAAAGTGAGTGTGCGTGTCTATTAACACATAGGGAAGGTAGGGGGGTACTCACCACTAGCTAGTCTAATGGGATTTTCTTCCCATCCATCTACAGCAAATTAAGTTACAAAGGCGTAATGGACAGCATTCTCAAATTTCTCTTTGCATTGTTTTTCCCCATGCCTCTCCATGCATGCTAGCGGCGAGATCCCAAGCCAAATAGACATCCTTTCACATATAAAGCGTCCACAGCAGCTCGCGAGACACAGGGGTGGGGATGGCAGACCGACTTCCGACCTTCCACCCTAATGTACTCGAACAAAGGAGCCTGACGTCATGTTGCTGGGCAACTGCAAGGAGAATCTGCAGAATCACTCTTGATTTACTGGTCATTAAAGTATGCAATCTGTAACCCCACCTGTTGGAGCTGTGTGCTGGTTTCAGTCATCGCCGACATTTTAAGCATATTGGCTCTCTTACATCAGTTGACGTTAGAGGCTCATCTTTTTTATCTTTAAATAGCAAATAGTTGTTTCTTTGCTATATATACAGCTCCTTTAAAAGCCATCAATTATGACTTAGAGTAACTTATACTCATATTATATTACATTATAACAGTGAAAATAATGTATTATAACAACTATGGGAGTTAGATCCTTGAAAAAGTCAGTGAGTGACCAGCAATTATACTTTTAATCTTGATTGTATATATCATCATCAACTGCTTGATCATTTAAAATGAGTTATTTTTTACAATAATTCTACAGGGCTATAAGCAGATTATAAGTATATAATACATTATAGACACGGGCGTCAAAGAAAGTGTTACATAAACATTTATTCAGATTGTTCTGCCGTTCTGCTTACTGGCTTCTCAGGAAAACACCATGTGGGCCATAAAGTAGAGTAGTGGGTGAGGCGCAAACTGATAATCACATCATTGTGAGACAGTATGACAGGATTTATCAGCACTTTGCCATCAGTCTCTTGTTTACTGCCCCCAGGATTCAGCAGCCACAATAGGTAAAAGCGATTTGGACTGTAATGACTTTTTGGGCTGTTATTAATAATTAATAAAATGTTCCACCCACTAATGATGCTAATAGTTTCCGGCAGGAGCCATAAAGCGCACTCAGAAACCAGATTTCTTCTTGTCCAAATGTTCACTAAAACTAAACTGAAATAGAAATATCACAAACCTGCACACATTTTCAGTTCAGAAGCTTCCTTCTCGGTAAATATTTTTAAGAACATTTTACACATAATGTTTTTTCGTCACTCAAGATGAATTGCTTAAAGTCACAGATTCATAAGTGCTTTCAATATTCCAAAGAGAGATCAATATAAGGTCACCCATTTACAGTTTGAGTGCTCACATTTTGCACACTGATAACTATTTTACAGTTTCTGAAATTACACTAATGCTGATTATGGTTTGGTAGCTATCAGCAATGTAACAGTTATTACGCGTATTGTAACAGTAAAAGCTGATGCTTAATGTCTCTGATTGTGGTGAGCACTTTAGATCCATTTCTTAAAATTCACCCCCCCCCAAAAAATAACCACTTATTGTAGGTGTGCTCTGATAAGCTCTAATATGACTTTTCAGACAGCGCAAGGATAGTTAGGAGCACATAAACACAACATTCAACCCATAAATGTGGCCTTTGAACAAAAATCTCTGAAACATTAATTAATCTCTTAGGGTATTGTGTCACCTGACACATTTCCATTCATGCATATCAGGGAGACGGTGGCAGTTTTCCACTGTACATTTTGAATGCATGATTCATGTGTTTAAGGATGTAAATTACTGCACATTCTGAATTGTCAGACAAAGCTAGGCAAAGCTACACAGGCTAATGTTCATGTAGAATATATAAAGGTAAAATACTTCTCTTTGTGGAAAAAATATAATAAGCATGCAGGGGAAAAAAGGATAACAAAAATAAATAATAATATTTCACACCAGTTCAGTTGGATTTCTGTGAATAGAAATGTGCATTTCACATATTATGTATATTACACACATTTAGTGTTCAAACAATAATGTCAATTCAAACTTCTGGAAATGTAAGCATTGTACAAGGCATATAATGTACCTGTACATAACAAAAAGATAAATTAGAACACAATTACAGAGAATATAAAGCCCGAAACAATGTGGATCCTAAATGATAAAGCTCCTAAACACTCTGTAGCTGCTCCCTTACTGTAATTGTTGCTGAATGTCTTATGATAAAACAGAACAGTTATTCCTGTCATAAATGATTTAAAGAGACAGAGTATAGTGAATAGTTCCACCAAACCATGGATGACAGCAGGGTCATTCTTAATGAAAGAAAGGCCAACCTATGGGCAATTAGCCTCTCTCTATGAGAATATTTAATCTATAATCCATCTTTAACCCCTCTCACAGCTAGTAATTAAATGAAGGACCTTGCATACATAAATCAATATATAAATGTATTTTATATAAAGAAAATAAATTAATGTTTTAGGCATACTTGAGGTACATGTCATCTTTATTATTTTGGCATTTCAGTGAAATGGGTTATAGCAGTGTCTTGCATGCAATTTATTTATACACTACAAGCATTATGCATATGAATGATGGGAGATGTTTAATCTTAGGTAATCAAAACATTCTTTCATTATTTATAAAGTATAGTGCAAGTATTGGACATTTTAATTACATGCAAAATATACTTACATGAATGGAATTATACTTTGATAACATGGAACAACAGATGAGGTCGTGATACAGTCTAGGGTGGTTGTCATAGCTATGGGAGAATTTAACAAAAGTGACACAACTGTCAATATAAAATGTAAACAGAAATAGGTAACATGAGATGTGTGATGCCAGGTCCTTGAGACAATCAGTCAGAATATTCTGAGCCGTCTTTCATTCAACTTCGATATTTATCATGATAAAGATTGAGAAGTATACTGTGAAAAAACAGTTTACAAAACACAAAAAAAACATACAGGTCACCATTTTCAAAGCAAAATGTACAATTAAAGGTTAAAAGTAAAGCTTAGACAACACAGTCATATTATCACCAGTAATCAAACACAGGGCTTATGAAGTTAAACTACCGTCCATGTTAGTTTTTATAGACATTTACATTTTCCACCTCAGCTTCTGCTAAAAGTATAGTGTCTCTGTCTGCCTGAATAAAGCGGATCATGGAGAATATATTTGGTTTCATATCACAGGTGATAAATATACATCTTTCCATACATTCTATAATTTCATAATCATTAGATTGAGGTCCATCATGAAAAACAACTATAAAAGAAAACAGACACAATAAGGAAAAGTCAAAAATGTTAAGCGATGCTGCTGTCCTACAAATAGACAATATCATAGATGATCTCCTCCTGGAGCACACTGTCGGAAATTTGTGGTTGAGTGAGGTCATTTATAACAGGGTCAGTTAGAGTGTGTACCTTTTTCTTAAATTGCCAGCTTTTTCTTAAATTGCCAGCTTTGAAATGCAAATGTTTCATATCAAATCTGTACATAATAAGCAATATTGTAAATGCTACATAGCACACAGCAGGCTAAGATGAAGTATGTGAATGATGTCGATGATTCAACAAACTGAATGTGCAAAGTATTTCTGCCCAGTTTTACTGCTCTGACACTGATAACCAAACATACTCGACCAGATTAGTTTGGACTGTAGGATAATCTCATGTTTCTGTAATATGAAAAAAAACAGCCATGTCGTGACTGTATTTTTTCGCACCATGAAGCATACGATGAAAATAGTACACTCTGGCATGCATAATCATGGAGAAACATTCATGCAGGTCTACATATCTCACTAACTGCAGCAACTCCAACACGGTCTCACGTGTTCTAAGCATCAAGCAAGACCGGCCTTGAGGTGGTGCTACTTGTTGTAAAGACTACCCCCGAAGGAACAACCCTTTCAAAAAGTAAAACAAAAAGTGTATAAAAGTTCAATTAATCAAACTATGATTTCTAAAAGTAGTAATGTAAAAACTGTTTTTTTTTCTCTGCCTGAATAAAAGGTAGGTAAAGTAATACAACAGTCAGTGATATAACAATAATTCAAGACACTGGGTAGCAGAACTAGCTGCAGTAGAAGTTAAAGCATTAACTACTGTTTCTTTCAGAACACTTAGCACGTACAGCCAAAAGACGTCCATGCTCCTGAAAACCACCAAAGTTGTCCAACTACAGTCTGTATGAGCCGACTGTAGTATACACTATAACCTTTAGACTCAAGTAAGTATGGTCCGTTTGGCATAAATATCCAAACTAAGGAGGGGAGTCCAATGGATGAACTTTTCACTTTCAAAGCTTGTAAACATTTTGTCATTAATTAAAATGTCTTTGTTGCATCTCCAGCATTATTTTACTTCTATTGCTCTTCGACATCTTTGCCCTCAACCTCCTTTTCACTTTTGTCTTTTTCATATTTGTTTTTTCCATTTGTTGTCACATTGTTACATGAAGGTTGAGGGGCTGTTGAAGGTGTCAGTTCACTTTTCTTGGCACTACAAATGTCTTGGAGTTTGTCCGTGACAATGTGTGTTTCATCACTTTCAATCTTATCCCTGGATGTGTCAGAGGGATTTGTAGCAGCATGTTTCTTTGTATACTCCCTGAAGGCCCTTTGGATGATAGTGGCGGATGTGTCCTCTTGTTTGCGACGGAGGGTGGTAGTTATGGGTTCATAGGACAATTTTGAAGGATTGGAGGCCATGAAGCGCTCCTCCATCTCCGCCCTTAGAATATCCATCTCCCCGCCCTCACCCAGAACACGTTTTGTAAATGCAAACAGGATGTCCAGGCAGTGAATGCGTTCACCACTCACCATGGGTAAATCCATAGAGATCAGTTCCATCTTGTTAGGCATGGCTATGCGTAATGGTGGGTCCAAAGCATCTGCAAATTCGGAGAGCTTTTTGTACTCCATGAACTGGGTTGCACGAGGATCAAACCTTTCCCAGACCTCATAAAACGTTTCAAAATCATCCTCACTTAGTGGGTCCGCACTCTCCTCAGTGGCGACACTGAAGTTTTCTAGGATAACTGCAATGTACATATTCACCACAATCAGGAAACAGATGATGATGTAGCTCACAAAGAAGGTGATCGCCACAGGAGGATTCCCACAGTCACCCTTAACACGGCTGCCAGGATGCTCTGTGGTACTGTTACAATCGTCTTCATGTTTGTTGAGAATGGGAGCAAGTAGGCCATCCCACCCTGCTGAAGTGGTGATCTGGAACAAACAGATCATGCTGTTGCCAAATGTCTCAAAATTGAAAAGGTCATCGATGCCTGCTTCCCTCTTGACGTAAGCAAAGTTTG